>NC_053159.1:39242444-39299944 GCF_016835505.1 Polypterus senegalus
AAAGGAACACTTTGAAAACACATCAGATCTCAATGGGAAAAAGAAATCCTCCTGGATATCTATACTGATATAGACTGAGTAATGTGTTAGGAACGAAAGGATGCCACATTGTTTGATGGAAATGAAAATGATCAATCTACAGAGCCCTGAATTGAAAGACGCCCCAAAAATCACAGTGAAAAAAATTATGTGGCAGGCTAGTCCATTTTGCCAAAATTTAATTGCAGCAACTCAAAATTGTACGCAGCACTTTGTATGGCCCCTGTGTTCTTGTATACATGCCTGACAACATCGGTGCATGCTTCTAATGAGAGGATCTGGACCAGGGCATCACTGAGCTCCTGGACAGGCTGAGGTGCAACCTGGTGGCATTGGATGGACCAAAACATAATGTCCTAGAGGTGTTCTATTGGATTTAGGTCAGGAAAGTGTGGTGACCAGTCAATGGTATCAATTCCTTCATCCTCCAGGAACTGCCTGCATACTCTCACCACATGAGGCCAGGAATTGTCGTGCACCAGGAGCCACTGTACCAGCATAGGGTCTGACAATGGGTCCAAGGATTTCATCCTGATACCTAATGGCAGCCAAGGTGCCTTTGTCAAGCCTGTAGCGGTCTGTGTGACCCTCCATGGATATGCCTCCCCAGACAAACATTAACCCACCACCAGACTGCTCGAATGATGTTACAGTCAGCATAATGTTCTCCATGGCTTCTCCAGACCCTTTCACTTCTGTCACGTGCTCAGGGTGAACCTGCTCTCATCTGTAAAAAGCACAGGGCACCAGTGGTGCATCTGCCAATTCTGGTATTCTATGGCGAATGCCAATCGAGCTGCATGCTGCTGGGCAGTGAGCTCAGGGCCCATTAGAGGACATGGGGCCCTTGGGTCACCCTCATGAAGTCTTTCTGGTTGTTTGGTCAGAGACATTCACACCAGTGGCCTGCTGGAGGTCATTCTGTAGGGCTCTGGCAGTGCTCATCCTGTTCCTCCTTGCCCAAAGGAGCAGATACTGGTCCTGCTGATGGGTTATGGACCTTCTATGGCCCTCTCCAGCTCTCCTAGAGTAACTGCCTGTCTCCTAGAATCTCCTCCATGCCCTTGAGACTGTGCAGGGAGACACAGCAAACCTTCTGGCAATGACACGTATTGATGTGCCATCCTGGAGAAGTTGGATTACCTGTGCAACCTCTGTAAGGTCCAGGTATCGCCTCATGCTACCAGTAGTGACACTGACTGTAGCCAAATGCAAAACTAGTGAAGAAACAGTCAGAAAAGATGAGGAGGGAAAAATGTCAGTGGCCTCCACCTGTTAAACCATTCCTGTTTTGGGGGTCATCTCATTGTTGCCCCTCTAGTGCATCTGTTGTTAATTTCATTAACACCACAGCAGCTGAAACTGATTAACAACCCCCTCTGCTACTTAACTGACCAGATTAATATCCCATAAGTTTCATTGACTTTATGCTATACTCTGATTAAAAAGTGTTATTTTAATTCTTTTGAGCAGTATACATATCATATATATCTATATATATCTTATATATATCATATCTCAAATATATATATCAGTATATGTATACAGTATATGTATGTATATGTTGTTTATCTATTTATTATTCATCTAAATATTTTTGTTAATTTGTTGAATGCATTGATTTCAGAATAAGTCTTTTGTTAAGCAGTTTTTAAAAGCCCAAAACAGAAAATACAGAATAGGTGTTAACAAACTAGATGAATTTCAAAGACCAAACTGTTAATGTGCTATTTACTTTACAGCTCTGGAGGAAGATGGTGTTAGCCCATCAGTGAAGCGGGCATTTGCTTCCATGCTGGGAGAAGGAGAAGATGATGACGATGATGAAGATGGTGAGGAAGATAATAATGAGGAGCATATGGAAACTGTTTCTGCTGGAGAAGTTTTTGCTCTAGAAATGGAGTTAAACCGTGAGAACAAGAAGATGATGAAGGTAATAAACTATTTCTTAAAAGTTCATTGTTAACAATGGATGAATATTTTGTCATGTATAATGTAAATTAAACATTTGTTCTTCTATTCTGACATGAACTTATGATAAAGTCCCCATAGTTAAATTATCCAGTGAAAACCAAATGAAGTAAACCAACTTTTGTTGTGGTTAGGAAAGGAGACATCGCAGCAAATTACCGAGAGCTTTGAGGGGTTTGATGGGAGAGGCCAATATCCGGTATGCCCGTGGAGACAAAGAAGATGCAATCCTAATGTGCATGGAAATAATCAGACAAGGTAAGCACCATTTTTTTCCATTTTCTAAAATGAAACAAATACTAATGATGTTCCATAGTAAGTGAATTTTGGGTCACTTTAAAATAAATTTAAATGTTTTTTTACATTACAGACACTAACATATGTCAGAAACCAAATGTGTGCAAGTGTTCTGAACATTAAGGACATTTTTCTAGGAATTTTTTTAATGTGCAATCAAATTACAGTTTAATTATAGAGATTAATAGGTAAAGAATAAACAAATGCTAGACTGATCAAATAAATTATGCTTTTTTAAAACAAGTTATTTCATCAAGCAGTGCTTGAGAATTCTCCCATAAGTAATCAGCATATCATCTTAAAATATAAATCTATACTAATAAAAGGCAAAGCCCTCACTGACTGACTGTCCGACTCACTGACTGACTGTCCGACTCACTGACTGACTGTCCGACTCACTGACTGACTGTCCGACTCACTGACTGACTGTCCGACTCACTGACTGACTGTCCGACTCACTGACTCATCACTAATTCTCCAACTTCCCATGTAGGTAGAAGGCTGAAATTTGGCAGGCTCATTCCTTACAGCTTACTTACAAAAGTTGGGCAGGTTTTATTTCGAAATTGTACGCGTAATGGTCATAAATGGAAGCTATTTTTCTCCATATAATGTAATGGAGTTGAGCTCGATGGCCGTGGGGGGCTGAGTTTCGTGTGACATCATCACGCCTCCCACGTAATCACGTGAACTGACTGTCAACGCATTACGTAGAAAACCAGGAAGAGCTCCAAAAAGCGCTGAAGAAAACATGCATTATACAGTTGAGAAGGCAGCGAAATAATAAGAAGCGAGCGAGTGACACATACTGTACAAGCATATTCATGCCTGCGGCTACTTCAGAAACAAAGCACGGTGTAAAACTAAAGTTTAAATTAAGTTCACAGACAGGCTGCCGCTGGCGTTTGTCATGCCCACGGCTAATGCGGGATACAAGTTTAATGAGAGGACGCAAGGTATAAACGACAGTTTTGATCACTTTGTAACTAAGTTAAAATTGCAGGTGAGGGGCTGTGCTTATGCAAATTCCGAGAGACTGTGTTTGTGGGGGGATTGACAGTTAAGGCGGGTGGAGGAGTGACGTCATCCTCTCCCCTCCCATTCACCTAATTTCGCTCTGAGCTGAGCTCAGGCTAACTGCGTCTTCGAAGCAATCGTCACACTGCCACCAAATACTCACAGAAAAATCCACAAGTTAATACACACGCTGTCTCTAGAGTTTCTCCACACTGAATCCTCCAGGCAGTACTTACAAAAGGTTACATTGACAATCGTGTTACGTTATTTTTAAAATGTTTCCTTTTCTTCTCGATTTATTTTACCCTCGTACCCCCTTGGTTTGAGAAGAAGTATGAAAAAATATGAGGTTAACACAGAAAAACAGATCACCAATTCAAGCTTTATGAATTATCGATTCGCCATCAATAATTGTTTTGGTAAAGCCATACTTTGTGTAATCCTCCTTCCATTTTATAATTTTTCCTCCACTAGCCATGATTAAATGAACGGTAAAAAAGTAAGAGCGAAGCGAGGGTGACTTATTCAGGCAGGCATATATATGACAGCAACACTTATGACAATGTCAATCATGTTACGTTATTATTAAAATGTTTCCTTTTCTTTTTCATTACTTCTTTAACACACTACTTCTCCGCTGCGAGGCGTGGGTATTTTGATATATATATATATATATATATATATATATATATATATATACTAGCAGAATCCCCGTGCTTCGCAGCGGAGAAGTAGTGTGTTAAAGAAGTTATGAAAAAGAAAAGCAAACATTTTAAAAATAACGTAAGATGATTGTTAATGTAATTGTTTTGTCATTGATATGAGTATTGTTGTCATATCTATCTATTTATATTATATATATATATATATATATATATATATATAGCAAAATACCTGCGATTGGCAGCGGAGAAGTAAAAAGAAAAGGAAACATTTTAATAATATTTAACACGATATATATATACACACACACATATATATATACTGTATATACAACATATACATATCTACATATATACTGTATATACACATATATATACAAATCTACATATATATATCTACATATATATATATTAGGGGTGGGACTCGATTAAAAAAATTAATCCAATTAATTAGAGGCTGTGTAAGAATTAATCTTGATTAATCGTATGTAATCGCTACGTAAATTTGCCCCAAATCGCAAATGTTTTTTTTTTAATTTAAAACGGTTTTAGTGGGCTTACAGAATCAAATAATAGACATGGACATGAATATTGTAAACTGAAGCTGTTTTAATTTCTGAAAAAAAGCTTTTAAACTGCATTTGAATTCAAAACAGAAACAAAAATATCATCCCTGGTTAAAATTGGGCAGACTTAAAAATAAAGTGGTAGTTTAAGTACTTTAAGTACATTTTCAGAATAGTATTGTCTTTAAATAATAATAACCAAAATTTCAACATAAAGTGCAGTTTTCTTCTTAAAAAAATAAGTCAGAAACATAAAAGGTAATTTGACCAGCTTACTCTTTAAACTCTGAGTAACATTAGCCAAAATTATTTTGTACATTAGGCTAAAACAGTGTGATCATTGAACATTTTGTAATTAGATGTATTTAGAATTACTAACGGTCACGGAAGTCCAATGATCCCCAGTAAGAGCCACAAAGTCCGCTTTCTGTAATGCATCTAATTTTGCTTGCTTTTCAGTGTGCACAAAACCATGCTTTTATCAAGGCTTACTCGGGTAGTCGAAATGATCAGTCGTAGGAGCGCGCTTTATTCCGACTCTAACATTTTTGTAGCTGTGATGTGTGCATCAGTGTAATGGATGTACCAGGAAATCATGCATTGACAAAAGTTCCCGTTTGCTTGGAATTGAAAGTGTGATTAAATGCGTTATTTTTAGCGCGTTATGGAGTACATGCATCGAAGCTTCTCAGCTGTGCTTGTGCTAAGAAAGGGAAAATTTTAAAAATAACGTAACATGATTCTGCGTTAACCTAATATTTTTCATACGTCCCAAACCAAGGAGATCGAAGGTAAAATGAATCGGTAGCGCGTACATAGTCAGTACACCCCTCTCGAATCGAACCTCGAATGTCGTTTAGAGGCTTAAGACTCTACAATTAGCCACAGCGTGTGGCTTGTCTATGCTAAAGTATGTATTGTAGATCGGGTATATATATACATTTATATATATATACCCGTGTACGCAGTGGAGAAGTAGAAGTTATGAAAAGAAAAGGGAACATTTTAAAAATAACGTAACATGATTGTCAATATACAGTAATTGTTTTGTGAGTGTTATTGAATGTTGCTGTCATCAAGGATTTGATTATCATTATTTCTTTCAATCAGGCTCGTATTTGTAGGATGTGTTCAAGTTACATTCCGTGTTTGTCAATCGTTGTAAAGATAAGAGGTTTCATTCATCGATTAGTTCCTTACTGCATCAATAAACAGCTCGTCTTCCTTTTTATCTGTGATGTGACAAACTGCATGCACGGGTTTTTTTACACTGTCTTCCTTTAGCAGGACATTCACTTTTTCCACCGTGTGCTTTGTTTCCGCAGTAGCTGCACTTATGAATATGATTGTATGTATAAGGCGCTTCATATTTTTTGCTGCCTTCTCAATTGTGTAATTCGGTTTTGTTCAGCACTCTTTGGAACTGTTGCTTTTGTCTGCGCATTGCGTCAGTTCCGTGAGCAGCTTGGTGTTCTTGCATCGAAGGTTCCCAGCTGTACTGGTGCCATCTCGTGTAATGTCAGCTAAGACCCGGCACTTAAAAGTTTCTCTCGCAGTTTCAATGAGTTTGTGCCAAACACCACCCTGACCATCTCATCTTCCTCTGCATAAGCACAGTCCTTCACCCGTGAACATTTACCGGCAGTGTTTGTATTGGATTGCCGCTGATGGACGGCCTTATATGGGCAGGCACTAAATTACAAACGCTAGTGGCAGCCTGTCTATGAACTTAATTTAATATAAACTTACGGTTCACGCCGTGCTTTGTTTCCGCAGTAGCTGTACTTATGAATATGCTTGTATGCATCATTTGCTTCATAATGTTTTTCTGCCTTCTCAATTGTGAAATGGCGTTTTGTGCTCATCGCTGTTTGGAGTTCTTCCTTGTTCTCTACGTACTTACGTAGGAGGCGTGATGATGTCACACGAAACTCCGCCCCCACGCCATCTCAACTCAAGACTCCATTACATTATATGGGGAAAAATAGCTTCCAGTTATGACCCTTATGCGTAGAATTTCGAAATGAAACCTGCCCAACTTTTGTAAGTAAGCTGTAAGGAATAAGCCTGCCAAATTTCAGCCTTCTACCTACACGGGAAGTTGGAGAATTAGTGATGAGTCAGTGAGTGAGTGAGGGCTTTGCCTTTTATTAGTATAGATATATGAATGACCTCCAAAGAGAGCTGAGACTTTTGATCACGTGAACGAGTCTGCAAAAAATGGGGTCTCCTGCCCAGCGAAAGTCGAGCAGCTGGTGCGCGCGCATAGCTGTGCCGGCCTTTGAGACGCTGACTGCGCTTCTGCCTTAAGTCAAAGTGAGCACTTTTACTTTTTTTCATCCTCCCCCTGAGCTATAGCCCAGACAAGTGCAAACACGGGACCCCTTTTCTACACTGCGGCAAACTAATATTAAGGCGATTCGCACTTTCTTTTGCACGTATACGATTATGAGGTCGTCAGCTCGGATTATGAAGACACGCACAGGAGTGGAGGACTGACAGTGCCATCACAGCCAATTAATGGCAGGGATGTCTCACCAGTCTACACAAGACCCACCGCGACTGTCCCCAAAAGGCTCATATCGTCAGCGAACACATCTCTCTATACTATATAAAAGAAAAAGGCAAGTTTCCTTTCTTTACACCTTTTTTCCTTTTATCCCAAACCATAGCCTTTCTCCCTTAACACTGCAGAGGACAAAAAATAATTTTCTTTAAATGCCGGTAAGGCACATTACCAGAGGCAGAAATTTGGACGTTCACATAGAAAATGTAATTTCTATACCACAGCCGTCGTGTAGCGCCTTTCAAAAGGGATCAACTACCGAGAGATGATCCATATACATTTTAGCTGCTGTTAGTACTACTTACCTGTTCTGTTACACAGTCTTTAAAATGTAGTTTACCCGCAACAACTTCAGTAGTGCTCAATGTACCTGTACTTTTTAAAACGTTAATGTTTTAGTGTTTAATAACTTATAGACTACATTTTAGTATTTTTCCCTTGCACTCAGTGACCAAAGCTATACACACACATATATACTGTATACCTGTGTGTATGTTTGTATGTATGTATGTGTGTGTATATATATATATATATATATATATATATATATATATATATATACACATATACACACACACACACACACACATACACACACACATATATTTAATTTGTGTGTATGTATGTATGTGTATGTAGATAGGTATATATATATATATATATATAATATATATATGTGTGTGTGTATATATATATATATATATATATATATATATATATATATATATGTGTATATATATATATATATGTGTGTATATATATATATATGTGTGTATATATATATATATATATATATATATATATATATATATATGTGTATATATATATATATATATATATATATATATATATATATATATATGTGTTTGTGTGTGTATATATATATATATATATATATATATATATATGTGTATATATATATGTATATGTATATATATATATATATGTGTATATGTGTATATGAAGATATGTATGTGTATATATATATATATGTGTGTAGACTCAAACCCATTATGACAGCAGCAACCCAAGCTGTGAGAAAACAGTAAAAACGAGGCGTGTCAGACGTGGTGGTACATTTTCTGATGCAGCTAGACGAAAACAACTTCGTGACGCTGCCGCCAAATACACAAAACAATTACTTTGACAATCATGTTACGTTATTTTTAAAATGTTTCCTTTTCTTTTTCATAACTTCTTTAACACACGACATCGCTGCGAAGCACGGGTATTTTGCTAGTAGCAAATATTTTCAGGTAAATCCTTACTTACACTATTTAGGTAGGAAAAGCCGAATAATATTAAGTAAATCTTGAAAGTCAATAATTAATTACAAACACAAATATTGGAGTGCAAAGCTTAATTAGTGGATGTTAAAATGAAATCAAAGGACTTAAGTGCCATTATATCCATTCATATTTTAAGCCCTTATCCCCATCCCCAACACATAAAGAAGATTAGATTTACAGTCTGTTAAGGCAACTATTAACACAAGACCAAATACTTAACTGGATATCGGTCTATAAAAAGGCACACTTACACTGACATAAGTTTACATAAAGCTGGTTTTGAGTTGGCCGTCAGTCATTACTGTATGGTTTTGTGCTTTGGAGAAAGTCAGTCCCATAAAATGTGAAACATGCCAGGTGCAGATATGCAGGTAGAAGTTTCTTTAACTAGGAATTAAACTTTTGTCCAAACGCTATTAAGAATATGCCGTGTAACCTCTCAGAAAAAACATATGCAAGAGAGCTAAGTATGCTGGTTTTCATTTTTTTTTTTTTTCCACTTATACCCTTAATTATACCCTTATAATTAAGAAGCCTGCATGCAAGCTGCTGCTTTACATGTTAGTCTGGCCAAAACAACAGAGAAATAGCAGAAGCTCCTGTCGCACCCTATGCAATTGTTGTTACAGTTCTGCCTTTGTTCATGAATGGTTTCGTAAGCTTTATGACTGTAGTCTCGGAAAGTCTTTCTCCCATGGATCTTATCCTGAATAAGATCAAACACAGTTGCGTAGGGTGCGACAGGAGCTTCCACCTGCAGCTGAAGTCACTTCAGTACACATGTACTTTATGAGCATGCTCGTGTCGATCAAACAGAGGAAGCTCTGCAGTTTACTTGTGACTTTATGCTATAGGAAGATAAGATAATAGGTAAATAACATTCAATGTGACTTTTATATAAGTAACATCTAAATGTTTTTATATAAAGAACGTCGCAAAACATAATCACAAACTGGACTTTGTATGATACCTTGGCGAGCTCTGTAAGTTATGCTGTTTCGTTGAAGAACAGGTGTGGGGCAGGCAGACTGGCAGGATGACGCCAGACCTGTTGCTGCATCCAAATGGCGCTATCTTTCGCCTTCGTGTCTGGTGCAGCTGTCTTGTTCTTATATGTGAATGGACGTTTCTTTTGGGTAGGACTTCTGTTCTCTTTCTCCGATGTAGAACCCTCATCCTCATCTGAGTTCACCTCTGTTATGGTACGTCTTTATTTGAAAACAGCAGTGTTACTGCAACTGAGAGATTAAAATTGAATAAAAAAAAACACTAACCTTTTTAAGTACCTTCCATTTACATCTTCTGTTACAGACTCAAATGAAATGTATGTTTTTATTGTATAATAGTAACAAAAAGAGCAGCTCACTACTCAAAATGTTTATTTTGGAACGCGGAAAGGCTCAAACCTGAGACCTCTAGATTATGAGTCAGCAGTTCTTAACGATGTACTACCAAAGCAGTCATGACAACGACATACACTAATCCAGTTTCTTGTTCTTTGGTTATAGTCTTGAATAAAAGCACACTTGTTCTATTACATTTGTACGTTTTGTGAAAGTGCTTATTTGATATTTGTACTTCACTCTTCACATTTTATTCACTTAATGTCAACATTTTGTCGTTAGTGCTAAAATATGAAAAACAAAAAAAAATGTAATTTAACAGAATACTAAATAACATGACCACTATGTTTATTGAATTAAGTCATTCTCCTTATGACCCTGTTTGCACCTGGCATTAGCATGTATTTTGGTTAGCTGATCACTACTGAATAGCACTTGAATGTTTTAAGAAACAGGGAGTAAATACATTTGTAAACAGACTGTAACAGGATCACTGTAATAGTATTTAGAAGTTATCAGAAGTGGATAGTGCATTTTCTTCTTTTTAATAAACTCATCTTAGGGTTAAAGTTCTAGTGAAATTTAATACAAAGAAGTTCTCACAAAAATGAAGATAAAAATTAATAATACATAAAAAAATAAATTTGCTTATGATGTTTCAGTTTAAGACTTCCATCCATCCATTATCCAACCCGCTATATCCTAACTACAGGGTCACGGGTTTGTGCTGGAGCCAATCCCAACCAGCACAGGGCTCAAGGCAGGAAACAAACCCCGGGCAGGGTGCCAACCCACCACAGGGCACACACACTAGGGACAATTTAGGATCGCCAATGCACCTAACCTGCATGTCATTGGACTGCAGGAGGAAACCCACACAGACACGGGAAGAACGTGCAAACTCCACGCAGGGAGGACCCGGGAAGCGAACCCAGGTCTCCTTACTGCGAGGCAGCAGTGCTACCACTGTGCCACCGTGCCACCCAGTTTCTTATATAACTTAATTATAGCATGTTTCTTTATACATACTTTTCTGCATACATTTGTATATACGGTCAGAAAATGTTTTGCCTGGTAGGGTTGCATGGTATATCATTACTGGGAAAGTACAGAAAAACCCAATTTTTAAAATGGTACAGTACCAACATTTTGTTTAGTTCTGTACTAGAAAAAAATGGTGCTTTTTAAACATCTCTTGCTCAGACGGTTATTAGTGCTATCACACCCCCCAAACTATTCTTCAAACACATATATTTATATCTAAATGCACCACTTCAAGGTGGACAGACAGGGAGGTACACGATGCTGCTGTGGGACTTACGAATTATCCATTATTTGCTTTGTTACAGTTTTGGTAATGGCACTAGTGCCTCTACACCTTTCCATTTGCAATCAATCCTTCTTTGTAGCTGAGCTTTTTTTCTAATGCATCAAAGTTATATCAGAATGTTAGGACTGTTCATTTACAATCTTTGTACTGTAGCTATGTAAAACATTCTAACCTATTTTAGCAAATACCTAATGTGATTTTAACATTAACTTTCTAGGACTGGCTGTTACAATAAGACAATCACTGCAGCATCAAATGTACTGTATATTTTAGGTTGGTGGGTGTATTACATGTACTAGAAATATATATTTTTTAATCTTTTAAAGCTGACTTTCCTGTAAGCTGAAGTGGCTCATTGTATACAATTTCTTTTTCCACTTGTAAAAATGTTGTAATGTATCATCAAGTCTAACATGTTTACAGCAGCAAGGAGTGGATTGCATCTTCATTATATCTACAGTGAGGCATTCCATTGTCTGTTGTTATGAATGGTTTGAATGAAAAAGGCATTCTCCATATCTAACAGTAATGTTTATGTTTTGAGGTATACTGATATTTATGGGATCACTAAATGATTCTGATATTAATTGTGCTTTTTTGTGCAGCTCCTCTTGCCTATGAGCCTTTTTCAACCTTGGCCATGATATATGAGGATCAATGTGACATGGAAAAATCTCTGCAGTTTGGTCTTATTGCTGCTCACCTGAATCCTAGCAACCGTGAGGAATGGGTCAAACTGGCAGATATGTCTCTTGAACAAGACAATATAAAGCAAGCCATCTTTTGCTATTCTAAAGGTATTTTATTGTAAATTGTAAATTTAATTTGTGTAAGTAGTCACCATCATTTGTGTATTTTTAAAACTGAATGGCTCATTATTGTACAGTATAGCTCATACAGTTACAAAATGCAGAATAAAAATTTGTCAAAGGAGAAAGAAACTTATATGATATTTAAAACTTGGCTTTAAGGAGGAATCTTGTATAAAAAAAGTCCTGTCTAACTTTGAAAAGGAGATTTTAAGATCAGTTCACCTTTTAAATGCTTGCAGTTTTTACAATGTGACAATGCAACATTGAAATCTTTTTTGTAGTTTGCAAATGAAAATCATGATTTTAAGAGAGAAATTATGAAACAGGAGAAAGGTGAAGAAAAAAAAAATCATAAAAACTTTCCCTTGGTTATATTAGCATTGGAGAATGAGGTGAAAACTAAAACATTTAGTAGTCTTATCGTATTAATCATAATTAGATAATTTAATCTTTCATCTTATTTAACTTTTTATTAATTGGCAAGGTAGGTTTCAAAACTACCCACAAGATTCCAGAATATCAATATTAACAAAAGAAAATATAAGATGAGGAAAAATATTTTTCAGTTTGTGAAAAGTTCAGAAAATTATTACTTCCTTCTGTTTCTATAAAATTTATTATAACTGCAAAACTTGTTAGTGTACGGGAGCAGCTATGAAGAGTACTATCAAGAATTTCTTCTAAATTACAATAGATGTACATATCCTTCATTTGCTTTTATTCTGAATGAGTTTAAATGTCCTGTTTCTTTAAGATCTTTCAATGTGAGCCAGGATACAAATGAGATTAAACCATCGTTTTGCATTGTGGGTTGTTTTTTAGTTTGTTGAAACCATATAATATGTTATTGACAGTATTACATTTAATATTGTTTAGCATCTCTAATTTCTATTGCATTGTCTTGGCAAACTGTTTATGAACATGCAAAAATACTGTACATATATTGTTTTTAAGCTTTGTAAAAACTTTTTCTGGGAGTGTAGCTGAATGATAAACTGGACTGAACTGCCAATACTGATGCTCTGTGGAAGAGAGGACAGAGCCAATTATACTTCCTTAGAAGGCTGGCGTCCTTCAACATCTGCAATAAGATGCTGCAGATGTTCTATCAGACATTTGTGGCGAGCACCCTTTTCTACGCGGTGGTGTGCTGGGGAGGCAGCATAAAGAAGAGGGACGCCTCACGCCTGGACAGACTGGTGAGGAAGGCAGGCTCTATTGTAAACACAGAGCTGGACAGTTTGACATCCGTGGCAGAGCGACGGGCACTGAGCAGGCTCCTGTCAATCATGGAGAATCCTCTACATCCACTGAACAGTATCATCTCCAGACAAAGGAGCAGCTTCAGGGACAGACTGCTGTCACTGTCCTGCTCCACTGACAGACTGAGGAGATCATTCCTTCCCCACACAATGCCACTCTTATATCCCACCCTTTAAACATTAACACTACACAAGATTATAGACTGTTAAGGCCTCACACTCTCCACCTTGCATTTTTTTAACTTGCACTGCATTGTTATCACTCTTTAATCAATATTGTTTTTATCAGTATGCTGCTGCTGGAATATGTGAATTTCCCCTTGGGGATTAATAAAGTGTCTGTTTATCTGTCTGTCTGTCTATCTGTCTATATGAGTATTTTGCTTATTAGAGAATTTGATTTATATTTTGGGTTTGCAGTGAAAGCAGCTATCAGAAATGTTTTCTAAATTATGCACTGAACAAAAGTAATTTATTATAGCATAATAATGATCATAGCTGCTTATATGGAATACAAAACAATGTTACTAAAAATTTAAAACGAAAAAATAAGAGTGTGATGACAGTGGGGAATGTGTTAATAAATATGGCTGAAAATGTCCTTGTTTTAAAATTTATCAGCTTTATCATTTTGTTGATACTTTTACAAAGCCATCAAATATGATCCCAGCAATGTCCGTTACCTGTGGGAAAGGTCCAGTCTCTATGAACAGATTGGAGAACATAAGCTTGCTATGGATGGCTATCGCCGAATTCTCAATTTACTGCCCGATAGTGACGGAGAACATTTTATGCAGCTTTCAAGAGATATGGCAAAGTAAGATTATAACTTTATTTTATTTTAAGAATTATTTTACGTTTGCCATAAGATTTTACGAAAAAGAATACTGAGTGTATAATATTGTTTTTTCTTTTGCACTTATTTATTTATTTGTTAGCGTTAGCTGTTTTGTATGTCAGCTTAAGACAAATTTAGTAGTTTGTAAATGATATAGATTGTATGGTGAAGAGAAGTGAATCAATTGCTTGTTAAGCAATCAATTAATTATTGACTCTGCTTTTGACAACGTAAATAACAATAAGAGATAATAAAATTGACAGATTTTTTAGTAAAACTCCAAATTTATTTTTCTTACCCTTCTCTGTAGATGCAGGTTTCCAACCATTAGACACGTATTAGGATATCTGAACCTCACTTGCTTTAAAAAATTAAATACTACAATATGTTGATCTACAGGATTTTGGAAATGGTATAACTGCTTGCTATATTGGTAAAAAAGATAGAATGTAAGATAGATGAGACAAACAAACATATATAACACTGTATTTAGTTTTGAAATTTTCTGGAGTGTTTTCATTTTTACAGGTTTTTATGTTTAATGTTTCATCTTTGGAATTTTAGCCTTATGTAACATTTGGCATACAATTGATGTAAAGCACAAATCTGGGTGAGCGAGCCTTCTAGCTCATACTGCAACTATTTTGTATTCAATTTTGTCAATCCTATGTAAAAACCAGATGTTTACCTGGCACAATTATTCATGTGTTTGTTACTTTGAAGCAGTTAAACAATAGAAAGCAGGTCTTTAGTTGTCTGTTTACTAGGGGCTTATAGTCCTAATTTATCTTGGTTCTGGTAAAGCAAAGCAGTCTTAAGATAATAAGCCCTTAATGATGATGTCCAGTGCGGTGTAGGTTTATGTGTTGTTGCTCCAGTTCACATTAGGACCTTGCTTGCAGGAGAATGTAGGTCTTTGTCAAATGAAACCTTTGTGCATGACGCTTCTCTGAAAACCTTGACCGTTTCAATCTCTGTACAGTTACCAGAAAGGTGCCCCCTCTTTTTAACTAAATACATATAACACAAACTTAAAGAACATTGTACATTAAAGGACAGATATTGTACATGTGACAGTCCCTCATCCCTCAGAAGCTTGTAGGGAAGTTGAATGTACTAGACCTCAACACTTCCCTAAGCATCTTGGTCTTGGGCTTCCTGACAGCAAGACCCCAGAGTCCCAGAAACACTATCTTCAATACTATCATGCTGAGCAGTGGTGCCCCAGAGCTGTGTACTTAGCCCATTTCTGTTCAGTTTGCTGACTCACGATTGTATGGCTGCGTACAGCTCTAAAACCATCATCAAGTTTGTGGATGACACAAACGTGGTGGATCTGTTTGGCAATTGCATTGAGTCAGCTTAAAGAATGGAGATACGACAAATGGTGGACTGGTGCAAGTGTAACAATCTGTCTGTTAATGTGGAAAAGATGGAAGGTGGGGAAGGAGAAGATTGTGGGCTTCAGGAAGACCCATGCTGTTCACCCCACTGCACATTGAAGGTTCTGAGGTGGATTTGGCCAGGAACACTAAATTCCTTGGTATGCACCCAGCAACTGACCTTACTTGCTCAGTTAACACCACCTCTATAGTCAAGAAGGTGTAACAGCATCTTCACTTCCTTAAGCGTCTCAAGGAAGTAAGCCCACCTCCCCCCATTTTCAACACATTTAACAGCAACACCATCTAGAGTGTTCTGACCAGCTGTATCATTGTCTTGTTTGGGAAATGCAGTGTCTCTGACCGTAAGGTCCTACAACTAATAGTGCACTCAACTGAAAATATCATTGGAACCTTTCTGCCCTCCTTTAAAGACGTTTTTATAAAGTCATCCTCAAAGGCTATAGCATTATGTAGGACCTCTCCCACCCCTCCCAGTGTCTATTTGTCTTAACTCCATCTGGCATAAGGTACTGTAGCATCGGAACCAGTTCTGCCAGGTTCTACAATAGTTTCTACCATTTAGCTGTCCAGATTCTGAACTCTGTGCTGCATAACTGCACTCAGATCTGCACCTAGAAGCGTATTTATATGTAGTATATTTGTTACAATTGTTACTACTGTTTTTTATTATTAGTTGTTGTTATTGTTTATTTATTACTGTTTCAAATTATTACTACATATTCCCATACCTGCTATTATTTATGGTGTAGGATAGTTCTTTACCTATCTTTCACTTGTGTTGTCTGTACGCATATGTTGCACCACAGTCCTGGGGAATGTTATTTTGTACCATTCTATGCTGCAATACTTCATATGATTGGAATGACAATAAGGCCACTAGACTTTAATGACACTTTAATAACATTCCAGAAACTAACAAAATGACATAATCAATTTGAGTACACTATAATATGTAAAATTCAGGGAGCATAATGCCAATGTCATGCATTGACATGTATCTTCAAAATGAGCATGTACTATTTTGATTTAAGGATAATTGTGGTTGATCATGGAGCTGTAACTCTGCATTATTTGATCACCTTGTCTCCCTACCCCATATACCGTAACTTCTTGTATGGTAGTATGTATGTACTGTGTGTGGATTAAATGTATCTTTTCATGCCTACTGAGTATATATGAGGCATGGAGGCAGTGAAAAGGTTTCTTGCCTCTGAGCACAGAAGGCTTAAGCATGTCATTTTGGAGAATAAAATAAAAGGAACCAAAACACATCTATCATCTCCTAAATTCCTGTTTTAGCCTGTTTTCTCACAAACTTAGTAAAGGGCACTGGGTGATGCATAATACCCAAAAATGTTTTTCCCGTTTACTTTTGGCCACAGACCCCCTCCCCATTTTAATTTAAGGATTTTAGAAAGTCCAAAAAATTAATTAAAGCTATCCCAAAAACATCCTGTGTTTCACAAGTTGATTTAAAATATGTCAACATTTTGGTTATTATTTGTATGTTTGCAGTAAACCCTGCAAACCGACGTGGTACCATCAGGTTATTCATTTTTAAACTCTCTGCGACTGACTCGTCGTGGTGGGGGCATTGCCAATGTTTTTAAAAGTATGTTCTTGTGTCAGAGTCTTACAAAGGGTCCGTTTACTAGTTTCGAACTGCAACTTTTCGAAGTGTGCAGCTCCCCTTCTTTGTTGTTTGCTGTGGTTTATAGACTTCCTGTAATTGATGATATCTTCATTTTTGAATTCTCTAATCTCCTGGCTGATATCACCCTCTCCCATGACAAAGTATTTATTGTTGGTGATTTTAACATTCACGTTTGTTGTCAATCGAAACCTTTGGTTAATGACTTTTTATCACTATTGGACTCATTTGATTTTATCCAGCATATTAATACTCCAACTCACTCTCTCAGTCACACCCTTGATCTTGTTCTTATACCTGATATTTCAGTTAATAATATTGATTTATGCGATGTTTCTTTCAGTGATCACTTTTCTCTAATGATGGATTTGAATATTACTGTTGATGTCCCAACTACTAATTGTCCCCTACACTACTCTCCCTTTCTAAATTCTTCTATTATATCCGATTTTAAAACCATATTCTCTAGTCTTGATGTGCATGTCCAAAATGATGGTATCGATGATTCTGTCTTAAAATTTAATTCTTCTTGTAAAACAGTTTTAGACTCAATTGCTCTGCTCAAGATGCTGCAATAAGGGATGACCTGGGGCCTCATGCATAACGCCGTGTGTAGAATTCGCACTATAACATTGCGTAAGCACAAAAGCCGAAATGTGCTTGCGCACAGAAAAATCCAGATGCAGGAATCTATGTGTACTCCAACTTCTACGTTCTTCCGCTACATAAATCCCAGTCAACTTGAAAATTAATGCTTGTGCATGCGCCTTATGTTGCGCCCCAACTCCTCCCAGAATTACGCCTCTTTGAATATGCAAATCAATATAAATCGTCCTTAAGCTCAGCCTTCTGTGAAAAGACAATGGGAAAAGCACGGGGGAAAATATAAGAATTTCACCGAATACCAAGTGGAGGCAAAGGAAAAACATACTATTTGTTTAACTAAACCGTGGTATAATCAACAAAAGGAAGTTGATCGAGTGACATAGCGTGTTGGAGAAACTTGAAAGCTGAGATATCAAAGTCGCCGTGAAAAGGCGAGTCATAGCCCACCGTCTGAGTTTCATATAAAAGAACAGAGAAAAAAAGGCACACTGTGGGGAAAAAATAATAAAATGTCAACTTCAATCTCAAAATATCCACTTTAATCATGTAGTTTATTTTGTCATTAAAGTGGAACATCATAAACATCATCTTAAAATCGTTTAATTAACCAGTTTCTCAAATTACATCGTAATTAAAGTAGCACATTAAATGGTTTGTTTTGTATGTGATCTTCTATGTGCTCTATGTGTGTGAATCACTACTTGCTTCTTAAACCGGCTCTCTTCCTCCGACTGGACACAGAATCCATTACATTCGTGATATTACAGCTCTCTTAATAACTAAAATACTGAGATGTATACATGAAATTTCACGATGATAGGAGTTAAAGCACAATATTAAACATGGGTTTCAAGGCGCAGTGATTGTGCGCGACCTTCACTGAAATTATTTATTGCAGCAGTACTCATGGGTGGCTCTGGGCTTGTGGCGGCCCTGGGCAGAGAAAGAATTGGTGGTTCCTTCGCCCGCCAATGTCAATATGGTATCTTATGCACGGTGGATGACCACGTCCGTTGCAGATACTGCATGGCCGCCTCGAAATTTGCCGCTGCGTTTTCAGCTGTCTCGTTATTTTCTCTTTCTGTTTTATATTCAGTATATAGTTGGTGTGCCCCCCCCGCACTAGTTGCTTTTCTTTCTCCAAGTAACCGATCACCACACAATCAGCTCTGTAATGGATGTTAAGCCATCTGTAAGCTTAGAGTGCCGATTCTTCAAAAAGTTTAAGGAACATTGAAATATCTTCGTAGTACATGTTTAATTATTCTATCCTTCATGCCAGTCCCAGTGAAGAATATAGATTACTAGCAAAATACCCGCGCTTCGTAGAGGAGAAGTAGTGTGTTAAAGAAGTAATGAAAAAGAAAAGGAAACATTTTGAAAATAACGTAACATGATTGTCAATGTAATTGTTATTAGTGTTGCTGTCATATATATATATATATATATATATATATATATATACATGCATATCTATACATACATGCATATCTATATATATATATATATATATATATATATATATATATATATATATATATATATATATATACATACACAGTGGAACCTCTAGATATGATCACCTCTGTATACAAGAAATTCAAGATAAGAGGAAAGTATGAGTGAAAAATTCAGATCTAAATACGAGCATTGGCTCCGTAACGAGCCACGAGCCAGGCTGTGGTTATGCGTGACGCGTTTCCCAAACGGCCTCGACTCGGGGATTCACCCAAGCTGACGCTGCCAGCCCGTCAGCTCACTCGGTGTTCCTTGTTCTCCCGTAGCGTGAGGATCTACGCATTTGTGCGCTTGTGATTTTATTGTTTTGCTGTAGCAGTTCGCTGTATAAGCATATCCAAAAATATCGCGGACATGCAGATGGAGAATAGGAGCCGATTGCAAGAGAGAGAGAGAGAGATAGATAAGGAGAGAGAGAAGGGAGCGAGCGAGAGAGATAAGGAGAAAGAGAGAGAGACACGTGCACAAGCGAGAGAGCGATAAGGAGAGAGAGAGAGAGAAGAACCATCAGCTCAGTTATGCTCACATGACGCTCAGCAGACAAAGTGTATTCATACTACTTGTATTGCAAGACGTCGCTCGTTTTATCAAGTCAAAATTAAAAAATTTAGCTCGTCTTGCAAAACACTCGCAAACCAAGTTACTTGCAAACCGAGGTTCCAATTGTATATATTATTTATCAGTGTTATTTGTAAGGAAAATTGATTTTTATTTTGATATTTTTGGGGGTGCGGAACGGATAAACTGGATTTCCATTATTTTCAATGGGGAAGTCTGTTCTAGATACGAGAAATTCGCTATACAAGCTCAGTGCTGGAACGAATTAAACTCGTATCTCAAGGTTCCACTGTGTGTGTGTGTGTGTGTGTATATATATATATAAAGTGCAAATGTTTTTATTTTAATTTAAAAGGGTTTTAGTGGGCAACAGAATCAAATAATAGGCATGGACATGAATATTGTAAACTCAAGCTCTTTTAATTTCTGAAAAAAAAAATGCATTTAAACTGCATTTCAATTCAAAACAGAAACAAAATATCATTCCTGGCTAAAATTGGGCAGAATTAAAAATAAAGTGGTACTTTAAGTACATTTTCAGAATGGTATTGTCTTTAAATAATAATACAAATTTCAACATAAAGTGCAGTTTTTCTTCTTAAAAAATGAGGCAGAAACATAAAAGGAAATTTGACCAGCTTCACCTTTAAACTCTGAGTAACCTTAGCCAAAATTATTTTGTACATTAGGCTAAAACAGTGTGATCATTGAACATTTTGTAATTAGGATTACTAACGGTCACGTAAGTCCAATGATCCCCAGTAAGAGCCCCAAAGTCCGCTTTCTGTAATGCATCGAATTTTGCTTGCTTTTCAGTGTCATAAAGCTGTTGAATTTTACTTGAAATAGTCTTTCGGCACGGCAGTTGGAAAGTTGGATCACCTGACGCTAACTGTACCACATTTTCTAACCCCCTATCTTCCACCACTGTTAGTGGTCTACAGTTCAAAGCAATCCATTTTGCGAGAAAATTTGTAAGTTTGACCGATGTTGACTTACTAATTTTGGTCCTGAAGCTAGTCATTTAATCAGGTTTGGGCTGCCGACACCTTTTGTTGGTACTCGAACTCGTACTGCTAGTGCTAACAGCATACACAGTTTCTGTGCTCGCTGTAACATGTTTTGCATTTAGATGGCACCGTAAGGTTGAAGTGCTTCGGTGGTATGCAAACTCCTTTTTGCACAGTTTGCACAAAACCACTCTTTTATCAAGGCTTCCGTTGGGTAGTCTTTTGAAATGGAATTTGCCTCCAATCAGTCCTAGCAATACGCTTTCGTCCGACTCTTACATTTTTGTAGCTCTAATCGATGTACCAGGAAATCATGCATTGACAAAAGTTCCCCTTTGCTTGGAATGCAAAGTGTGATTAAATTTGTTATTTTTTTAACGCGTTATGGAGTACATGCATCAAAGCTTCTCAGCTGTGCTTGTGCTAAGAAAAGGAAACATTTTAAAAATAGCGTAACCTGATTGTCAATGTAATAGTTTTGTGACCGTTATGAGTGTTGCTGTCATCAAGGATTTGATTATCATTATTTATTTCAATCAGGTTCGTTGTGTTCAAGTTATATTCCGTGTTTGTCAACCGTTGTAAAGATAACAGGTTTCATTCATCGAAGTGTTCACCACCCAAATCGGTACTCATGAATGTAAGATGTTCAACAGGCATTCCCGGTATTAAGTTGTGGATTTGCCTGCGAATATTTAGCAGTAGAGTGTGTATGCACTTAATTTAATCTTTTCCAGTCCTGCAAAGTCAGTTGACGTGAGCTGCTCGGAGTACATACATCGAAGCTTCTCAGCTGAGCTTGTGCTATCTCGTGCGATCTCGCGATGTCCACGGCTTTATTTAATGTTAACTAAGACCCGGCACTTAAAAGTTTCTTGCTACAGCAATTTTAACTCTGTTACAAAGTGATCCAAAGTCTCGTTTATACCTTGTGTCTTCTCATTAAACTTGTATCTCGCAAATACCTTATTCGTCGTAGGCATGACAAAAGGCAGTGGGAGCATGTCTATAAACTTAATTTAAACTTACGGTTCACATTGTGCTTTGTTTCCGCAGTAGCTGCACTTATGAATATGCTTGTATGTGTCGCTTCATAATCTTTTGCTGCCTTCTCAATTTTTGTTCAGCTCTCTTTGGAGCTCTTCCTGGTTCTCTACGTATTTACGTAGGAGGTGTGATGCTGTGGCACGCAACTCCGCCTCACACGGCGACCAAGCTGCTGGCTTTGGCCGTATATATGGTCGAAAGTAGGTTCCAGTTATGTCTGTTACACGTAGAATTTCGAAATGAAACCTGCTTAACTTTTGTAAGTAAGCTGTAAGGAATGAGCCTGCCAAATTTCAGCCTTCCACCTACACGGGAAGTTGGAGAATTAGTGATGAGTGAGTCAGTCAGGGAGTGAGTGAATCAGTGAGAAGTGAGGGCTTTGCCTTATATTAGTATAGATTTAAATGAAGTTAAAAGTTTTACCTGTATAATATAATAAACATATTTTGATGCATTTCATGTTAAAAATGATATCGTCATCATATGTAAATATACGCTTTATAAAGTGGCGCAGGTTGTGCAATATTATAACTGTAGTGCAAGTTTACAGTGAGGTAATTCTACTTATAAGTACATATAGTTCTACAAGGAGCAATTGATTGAGTGCATTTAAAGTTCTTGGGATAAAGCTGTTATTTGTATGTTTTCTTTTATTCTATTATTGTAAAGCATTTTGGCCACAGAATTCCTATAATGTTTTAAATGTGCTATATAAATAAATTGACATTGACCCTTCTGATATTTTTCAGCACAAGATGTCTGTTTTCATTTATATAAAATCACAATATTTAAACATAAAGAAAGGCTTGTTGAAAATTTTTTTTACAGCAAAAGGTGACACTCCCATTTCTATTGTATTTTTTAAAGATAAAAATTATCAGCAAAATGCCTATATCACTTATAAAAAAACAACATTCCCTCCATGAGCTCATTCATTTCTCGTGAATTTACTGAAAAACTGAGGGATCAAAGTAGTATTCTTTTGGAACTGTAAGTTTCATATAAAGAAATTGTTATCTGTGACAAGCAGGTTCCCAGCATACTTCAGCTATTAGTGCTATCTACCTAAGTTAAGTAGATGAAAAGTAAAAAAAAAACTGCAGAGCGGTTCTGATTCCAGAATATTATGAAGTGGTGAAGTTGGTTTTAGTTTTAGAAACTTCAAAATGTACACTACTAGGCTGCCTTATTGGTGAGGTCAATCTACATGTTGACTGAGCTCAAGTAATCACTGCTCAGTTTATATACTAATACTACTAAAATTAAGTACTCTTTGATCAGTCCTTAAGCAAAACAGATCATATAAACCTAATTGTTAAGTAAAGCATAATTCTGATGTGTATATAGAACTTTTTATGATGTATTACTTTTAAATTCCCATAGGTATACTTATAATAAACTATACCTTATAATATGTGTTATCACTGCCACCTCACCGATGTAGCAGCCTGAGTTCAAGTCCGATGTGTGAATGTTGTCTATGTGATCCTTGTATGTTTTCACAGTGTGTTTCTGTGTTTTCTTCCAGGTACTCTGGTTTTCCTCCGTAATCCCTAAATATTAGCTGGTTAGGTTTATTGGCATTAGAAAATTGTTCCCTCTTTGGGGTTGTGCATTATTGGGCCCTGCAGTGGACTGAATTGCTGTCCAGGGCTGTTTCCTTCCATGTGCCTAATGATGCTTATATAGTCTAATTCAACCTGAACTGGATAATGCAGGTTCAAACCTATTATGTTAATTATACAGTATGTCAATCAGCATGTAATGTAACATTATCAATAGATTCTTTTCACAATTACAAGAACTTCTTTGTTTTTGTTCAGTTGTAAATAATCCATGTAAAATGCAAATTCCTTTTGCAGGAGCTATTATGAAACAAATGATATTGCATCAGCAATTGGAGTGATGGAGGAAGCACTCAGTAAACACCCAAATCTTGTCACGGTTGAGGCAATCAACATGGCTGCAGAGCTTTATATTTCTAATAAGCAGTACAGCAAGGCTTTGGAGGTGAGGAGTTTTTAGATGTTATGAACTCTTGTGGAGTGCTTTGGTAATGCAGGAAGCTTAGTTCCTGAATACTTTTGTTCCAGCACACTGGACAGACTTGTGAGCAAACTGTGCCCGCTCCAGGAAGCAACAATGATTAAAATGACTCATTCTCTTTTTGCATGCGTAATTTTAAAGCTTTTTAAATTTAGAGCTTGTGTTTATACATTAGAGTTTAAGCTAGAAAGTTTCCTAAGCTTAATATTTGTGTTTTTATAGTAAAATCAGGCTGCTTTTATTTCAGCTACATTTCAACTTGGTGAGCTAGCTTTATTTTCAAGCAGGACAATTGAATAATATTTGGCTGATTGAGGGTTGAATCTTTTATAAGTATTCACCACCAAACAACCTCCCAGTGACCATAAATGAACAGCCTCTCTGAAATCTGCTTATTTTTTTGGCTGCATTTTTTTTTTATTTTCTTTATCCAAAAAAAGTACAGAGCAGGTTTTGAAGCATTTAGAGCTCTCAACCCCTTTCTTAGTAGCTTGCTGCCTGCTCTGCTTAGCAAAGAAGTTGTATAAAAATAAATGTGACGGTGTATAACTGTCATGGGTTGTATTTTTTCTGTCTTGTTTTTCATTCTTTAGCTGAAAGAATATCCTAAACTACATATTTTAATTCTTTATGAATGGTTTAACAGTATTTCAGTTAATGTTTTTCAATAATTTGTTTACAGTGCATTGTTCTGTTTAATGTTTACTAATTTCTAATTTAATTTCAGTATTTTCTCTTTGCAGTTGAGTTAGCCAGTGTAGATACCTAACCATAAATACTGGCTTGGTTGCTTTAATAATTAATAATTACTTTACATTTAGTAAAGACTTACTGGCTTAATGTCATAGTTACAGAGAGCATTTGTATGATATGCGTACCTCTGGTTATAAAAGCAAAGTATAAATAACAAAAGAGCTGGATTTGCGTTTAGATAATGCTTCATTCTTCTCTTTAGGTGATGTTGAAGTTTTGTGAAATTTCTCTAGAAATTAAAACATCAAAGAAGGAAGATAACGAGGATGATGGTGGTACAGGTTATTTTTTTTTTGTTCTGTGAAATGTTTTCTTGATGTTTTTGAAATTCTTTTGTTTACCGTTTTTGCTTTGATTTCACTTTTTCCTCGTTTGATCCTATAGTAAATATCTTGATTTAATTGTGAGATAAGTTATTCATTTAAATATATTGCTTAAATTTCAGGTACATGAATATTTTTTAAACTTAATATTATTAAGAGCTGTTTATTATACAAGGGGTTATTTTTAATTGGGACCGTTGTATTACTTGAGGAGTGACTAAAAAAATTGAGCCTAAACCTGAAATTGGTTTTGTACAGTGCTGATTTTATACAATAAGTGAGCTTAAGCTAGCTCTTGTGTATTACAACGTTCTAGTTTTAGTTTTATTGTTTATGGTATGTTGTTTCAGAATCAGCACAAATGTTGAAAACTGCTAAATCAAGTACCATGTTATCATTGTTTTTTTCTTTTAATATTTTTATTAATTTATTTCAAGAAAGTAACAAAGTATACAATCCAGCAGAAAAAATGTGCAGTCTTTATACAACAACCAATAACTTCAAAATCCGTGTAAAACAAACACCAGAGAATTTTAAAAGAAAAGAAAACAGGAAAAAAACAAGATCTAACAAAACAAGAATTTAACCCATACCTGATGTTATTGAAATTCTAGCACTATATATCAAATAATATTTTGTGGATTAATTCTTGCCTAGTCAACATGTACCATTACTAGGCCAAAGTAAAGACATTAACTGAAGAACTCTGTCATTATAGGGTCTCTCTCATAGATAACTAAAGGTTTGGTCATCATACAGCATTGACAACAAAAGGAAATGTTGCCACAGTGGCACAAATTATAATGGTGAATCAAAGAATGAAACTGCCAAGACCTGAGATTAGATCCAGTTGAATTAATTCTTCATGGCCTGTTAAACATGGCAAAGTCTGTGCTCAATGGATGGCGATTATATTCCTTATAAAACTCACATAACCTATCAATATTTTGTTCTGACTGGAAGCAGTCAATCAGGGAATAGTGGAATGGAAAGATATTAACCATGCCCTTTCCGCTTCACAAGAATATCCTTGCTCACTCTGCATGCATGGGTAGCAAAAGCTGGTCTGTTAAACTTTCGTGCTGCAAGCATTGCTGCAATAAACAACATAATGCAGATAGATAGATAGATACTTTATTAATCCCAAGGGGAAATTCAGTTTGAACATCCTACTTTTCCCCCTATTTCACTGGTCAGGGGTCTCCAATTCAAAACCTCAGTTTTATGTGAATGCATCTTCCTGTTTATAATGGGTACTGATTTTTCCAAGAACATCTATTTAATTGTATTTTAGCAAAAAAAATGCCTAATGTTTTAATGTTTTGAGCAGTTGCCTGGAATGTGACTTTTTTGTCTCCTTCATGGATGTTTTTCATATTGTTTGACTTTTTATAGCAACTTCTTAAAAGAAGATAGGTAAATATATTGTAAAGTTATTGTTGCTCATAGGTCTTGGGCATTCAGGGCAGATATCTCAGAAACTGCTGGTTGTAAAATGTTTGCTGGCATGTAGTCATCCAGGACCTCTACACAACACACAGAAACACAAAATTGTAATTTTAAGACTTGGAAATTTCGATTTTCCACACACACAAGCACACAAACAGACAACATGCTAAAATCAACTTTTCTTGAGGTTTTGAACAGCGTAGAATTTAAAATCTAAACCTAACTTGATAGCAAATTTTTTGTACCATCATCAAACTTCTATTTACATGGAAGTAAAAAAAGTTGGTGAATTATTGACAATGCAATGATAAAGTTCTGCAGACATTACGTAAATCATTTCAGTTGGTTTAACTCCTCCAAGGTATTCAAGAATGGCTTTTGGGATTTATAATTATATAGATAAAGTTTGTACCTTTCAGAATGTTCTCAACAGATCACCATTTATATTCCAAAAGTTACCGTATGCAGTACATCCCATTGAGGTTAACTATGTAAGCTAGCTCCAGTTGTTCAATACTCAGTTTGAGGTTTCTGAAGAACAGTTCATTGCTACTGTTACTGCACACATTACCTTTTGCAACCCATGATCTGAATCATGAGTATATGAAGATGTTAGGCAAATAGATTTATCATTGAACTTCTTTCTTCAAAATGCAAAGATTATATTGATGCTAAAAAAAAACACCTTTGGGGCATAGTTATCCCATAGTACTTCTGCTTCAGTCTGTTTTTATTGTTAAAAAAAAAAAAATCATGATTTTGTTAAATACCAATATTTTTGTGTAATTCATAGTATTATTAGAATTTTTAAATGTTTTTTTATTTTAACATCATTCTATGATCACATCATGATTCTGAAGTGTAAAAGGCTTAATAAGTTGTTTTTCCTTCACAGAGAAAATGTATAACTTAGAGATGCCAGAAGATTTGCCTATTGATATCCGTGTAAAGCTAATGGTTTGCCTTATCCATCTGCAAATGCTTAAGCCACTAGATGTGAGTTTTTTCCTCTCGTTATCTGTTAGTATAGTCTAGCTGTAAGTGCTTTTATAACTCACTGTATCCTGACATTTCTTTCTTTCTTCCAGACAATGCTGACTTCCTTAATGGAGATGAGTCCAGAAGAGATGGGAGATCTTTACCTTGATGTAGCTGAGGCATTTTTGGAGATTGGAGAGTACAATTTGGCTCTCCCACTTCTTGGTTCCCTTGTTTGTTCTGAAAGATATAACTTGCCTGTTGTCTGGCTCCGACATGCAGGTAAAAGTATATTTTTAAAATAATTAATAAGAACTGATATGATAATAAAATTAGTAGCAAGTGCTTTTTTGTATTGTTTGTTTTTATGTGGAAATTGTTCTACAATATATCAGAATTAAAATCTAAAATGAAAAATATTAACTATTTCACCTATGTAGTGAATATGCAATATTTACATATCAATGGGAAAAATGTTAAAAACATCTGTATATTTGCTTGGTATCTTTGTGAGTATGTTTCCTTTGGTACTTCCTTTTTATCTCATACATTTGAAACATACACTAATCTGGCATATTAATCTAATAAATGTATGATTGAGTGTGGGGGTATGTGTGTGAAGGTGCTCTGTGAAAGGCTGCTTCCAGCATTCTTTCTAGCACCTTCAGATGGCTGAATCCTGACTGCCAGTTCTTATTTTTAGTGATAGAATGTATTTGCTTTTCCAATTAATCTTTCTCTGAATATCAAGCTCTGTTGACAACAGAGCTACATGCCATACTGTAAAACTCTGTGATATGCTAACTTAGTTTACCCTAGAATTTTGTAAACATATTTAATACTATTAGGATGAGTTGTTTATTTTGCCATTAGACTCTTCATTTTCGTACACTCATTTTCCATGATTTTTATCCTTTCTGTTAAACAGGTTCTGTACCCCAACCTTGATTTACATTGTTCTTTGAATTGCAATTATATGGTTTATCTTTTTCTTATCAAAAGATAGCACTGAGGTCTGTGCTGTGTGGACCTACCTCTGAAGACATGATAAGTTAGCATGTGCCTGACATTTATTTAATATCCGTGCTACAACATGTCAAATATATAATATTTTAATAGTTTATTGGAAAATGCTTTCAATGCCTCTTATTGACAAGCATCTCATATGGGTGTTTACATGTATTTTCCCCTACAGTATATTTAAATCAATGTAAATCTTAATTTAGCTTATTTAAAATAATGTACAAATGTACTATAACAATATTTATAATATTACTCTGGTTGAAAAAAACTTGAAAGTAATTTATACTAATAAATAATAAATAGTATCAGTACTGCCAAGGTTTTTTAGGTGTCATAGAATGATATTTTTGTCATGTCAGATTGCTGACATGAGTTTATAGGTTTCAAAATGTTATTAATTACCCTACAGCCTTGTTTGAATCACTACAAAGCCGAGATAGCCAGGTAAAATAGTTGTCAACATTTGAGGGTTCATAGTGATTTGTCTCAAAAGATAATCTTGCTGTGTGTGCTGAGTGATTGTACTTAACAAAGTGATTTAACAGAAAGAGGTAATGTTTACCATTTTTGTGACCCAAAATAATGTCAACAACTATATTTCCTAAATGGGAGGTAGGCTGCTAACCATATTTATGTCCTCATTATCTTGGTGGATAATAATCATTTTGTATCATAGAGTGTTTGAAGGCTCTTGGACACATGGAAGTGGCTGCAGAGAGCTACAGCAAGGTTGTAGAGATGGCACCATTACACTTGGATGCACGTATTTCATTGTCAACTCTTCAGCAACAGTTGGGGCGTGCAGAGAAGGCACTTGAAGCTCTGGAACCTATGTATGATCCTGAGACTTTGGCACAGGACTCAAGTGCAGCACAGCAGGTACATCTGTTCTTCTGTAAGATAATTTAAGAACCATCCTCTTACATTAGTGCAGCGCATACTGGCCCAGTTTGTAGCACTGGTGCTTCGCAGAAAAAGGAGACTGGGTTTGATTCTCAACCTGGTCACTGTTTTTATGGAGCTTATCTATTTTTCTTTTGTCTGTATGGGTTTTTGTATCAAATCTTTATGATGTCCTTCAAAATTATGCTATTTATGGGAAATTATATATGCTTTATTTGTATTAGTATATTTAAAAAATTAGATTATTTTTGGCTGATTCTTTCTTATTTTACTTGGCTCCTTCTGCAGCAGATCAGAACAGAGTTGTAGATTGTGATATTTTGCTTTCTTGGTTTCTTCCTGCATTTCTAGGAGTTCTCATTTTACTGACTACTCTGTTGTCTTAGTATGAGTGAGTATTGGTGTGTGTGTGTATGTGTGTATTAATGTGCAGTATCCAGAGTTA
Source organism: Polypterus senegalus (assembly GCF_016835505.1). Lineage (NCBI taxonomy): Eukaryota > Metazoa > Chordata > Cladistia > Polypteriformes > Polypteridae > Polypterus > Polypterus senegalus. The sequence goes on from NC_053159.1 coordinate 39,272,153, forward strand.
ATTCCTGACTTACGTCTAAAGTGTTTGAGATAGGCTTTTGGACTTTACCGTGAATTGAAAAGGCTGTGTTAGGAAATGGTTGGATAAACTTTCCTATTTCCATTTTCCTTCTTCTTTGTAAAAACTTTATTTATACAGGCAAACTGGTCTAATCTGTCATTAGTACTATAATATGAAAAGAAGTTCTGATTTAGCTATGTGTTCAAAAATTCTTGCCTCACATTTCCTGTCATCCTACATTTACTCAGATCGTTGTAGACATGGAACACACATCAAATGCATGTTTTCCAAATAACAATACATTATTTACCCTATGCAATTCCAGGTACCTCATACCCATATAAACAGACTTGAGCTGGGAGAACTTTTTGACTTTAACTGAGTCTGTGGGGGATGGGAAATCAGGCTGCTTGCTGCCAGTGCTGATTGACACATTTGCAAAACAAAGATGCTGATGAGGAGGTGCAAGGGAATTTAAGGTGGCCCTGCATTATGATTTTTTTTGTAGGCTTCAGGGATTCTCATGTTAAGCATTGCAAAAGTTCTTGCAACAGGGCAAAATAAATCTTATTTGCAAGAGTGACTTTTATCACAGCCAGATAACAAAAAGTATCAAAACTGTGAGGTGTGTTGGGGATGTCTATCTTTTGTTTTTACTTTATTAATTTCTGCTTATCATTAGAATGTTACTGCTTGTTTGAAGGAAAATTCCTTTTTAGTATCCATAGCCATTTGTCTGTGTTAAGTCATGTTACAGGTAATATCCTTTTTAATACATAAGGTTATTCATGCTTACAAGCACAGCTACTTACATGAAGATAGATGTTATGTAGTTATGGGTATAAAAATAAAAGTGAAGTTTAACATTTTTGAATAGTACTCAGATAAAGCTATTTATTACAGAATTATACAGTACATGCATTATACAAATCATAATGATAACCATAATTGCACAGATAACCCAGTTCAAAAGTTTACATACACTTGGTTCTTAATATTGAACGTCGCCGCCTTGAGCATAAATGATCACTTGCAGACTTTTGTTATGACTGAATCCATTAGTCTCCTCAAGTGGTAAACCTGACCAGTTTTCTTGACAAAAAGCTCTCAAGTCCTTTAAGTTCTTTGTCTGGCTTTCATGATTTGCATGTGGTTCAGTGATGTTTGTTCAGCATTTTCAATATTAATCCAGAAACATGGTCTGTGAGATAGTGTGCCAAGAAGAAAGGCATTGCAAAATATATAGCGGTTTTGGCTGTAATTTGATTTTACAGCAGAATGTTGATAGTTAAAAACAAGTAGAAGTGTGTGTGTGTGTGTGTGTTTGTGTATATATACTGTGTACAAAATACATATGTAAATTCTGAGTATGAGCCCTAGAGAGTGCCATGCATGTCAATAGATTCACCTCTAAGTTTTCTGAATAAACAGATCTACTGTACAACCCAACTATGTGGTCTACTGGACTGTTATTTCCTTTAGAGCAGGAATGCCTGGGGCCATCTCTTTGGGAGGGCTTCTGTTCTCTTGATAAGGTCACATGAAGTGCTTTGCAGCATGGCCTGTGGTCTCTTGTATCCTCCACAAGGGGCCTACCAGGAAGAGGTGATCCTATAGTCTCTCTGGAACTTGTCTTGGCATTTGCACTTCAGTGCTCTCCTGAAATGACAGAAGAGAGTCCATGAGACATCTGGAGTTTATACCATTCTATTAAGTGGTCTCCCTAGTTCCTCCAGGTTGAATCACCCGAAAGAGATGAAGAGATCTGCAGTATATATAAAAATATATACATTTTTCCATATTTAACACATTAGCCCTTTCCTATCATATATTTATAAGCTAATATGAAACTTGAGATATTTTAATAAAATGAAATAAATATAAAATGACATATTAGTAAACTTTATAGTATAAACTGATAATAGAATATTTACATGTTTAAATGGCTTTAATCTATGCTAATAAAGACGTTTATCTTTCAGTTGAAGAATGTATCGTATTCATGTTAAATTCAGTTGGATTGACTGTTGATGTTGGATATAATTTGGACATTTGCGGATTGTACTACTGTTTAATAACATACATTTTTACTTTTTTTCTTGTAGGAGCTAAAATTACTTTTGCATCGCTCTACTTTGCTCAAGTCTCAAGGAAAGATGTTTGACTATGTGGATACATTGCTTACTATGCTGGCCATGCTTTTAAAGGTAAGCAGCAATGCAAAATTCTAAATGCTTTATATACATATTGACAAATGATTGCATTTTTTCCCATTTTAATTTTCTTTCTGCTATCTAATTCCCTGAACTGTTAGTAATATTTCTCCAAACATAACTTGTCTATTTTAGGTTGCTATGAACAGGGCCCAGGTTTGCCTTATATCAAGCTCTCGTTCGGGAGAAAGACACATATATTTAATAAAAGTGCCCCGTGATAAAATATCAGACATTGATGATCAAGAGGCTGCTTATCTTGATGTGATAGGTACTGTATTAAGATATGTTTCTCACTCCTTTTCACTTATGCTTGTCACTTCTTATCTTTGGCCTGGTTTTAAAGCTTTCATTTCTGTCTTGTAGCAGTTCTTATCTTTTATGGTTATATTTTTAATTCTGTGTTATAATTGCTGTTTTCCTCCCACAGTAAATGTCTTTAATTTACAGAAGTTAGAATCTGTAACACTAATTTTTCATGTGTCATGTATGTTGCTTGAAGGCACGCATAACTTTTCATAAAAACTCAATATAGTAAAACTATAAGGCCATGAGAAAGAGATCCTGTGTGAGTGTGCCAATTTACTTAAAACTTGAATTTAAGTATTTAGTATACAGTATATCTGAGCACATTTTAAGGAAGTTTAATAATGGGTATAACACCAGTGCCTAGGTTTTGGTGATAGCATTGTTGATAGATTTAAAAATGTGATCAAAATTTGTATCCCTAAAATTCCCAGTGCTGTATTATGCCAGATGTATTTTTTCTTTGTATCTTTCACCCTATCACAATAGTACTAATAAAATGGTTCAGAATATACTGATAATGTAGTTATAAACACTGACTTAAGAAATGTATATACCATTAACTGACTGATGCCTTATCTTTCACAGAAAGCAAACCATTATTCACTTCATATCTTCATATCATTATTTATAAGATGCCATTTCCTATTTTTAAAACATTGAAAATGATCATAGCAAGAATAACTTCAACACTCCAACACTTTTAGCATCAGTCAGCTATCATTGACACTAATGAAGAGGACATGAGCGGGTCAGCAAGGCCTGAGCTGAGCACTAGGTTTGCATCTGGTAACAGAATCAGGAGTACCTGGTTTTATAATGAAGCAGGCAACCACTGTTGGCAAAATGATCCAGTCGAACATCTAGACTTAGACAACTAAATTAAATTCATATTTACTATGTCAAAAACGCACATGTTCTAAAATTGCTCGCAGAGAATAAATCCTCTAGGCTAAATAATTTGTTTTGAGGGAAGTTAAATTGCTGCAATAATGGAATCAACAAGCCCTAATCAACATTACTTAATGGATTTCTTTTCCCTATATTATGAAAAAAGTGAAGCTGATGACATTCTGTTCTCTTTGGTTTTAAGAATTTCTGCAGAGTGTAAATGGTTTAAGAAGATGCTAATTCTGTATCTTATTAAATGCAAAGAAATTTTATTGTTAAAATGATTCCAAACAGACATCACACACATAGCTAATCTGATGACATTATAGGTTAATTGTGTCTGTGTCAATGCAGGAGGTGTAATTTTCTTTTAGTTTACGTCACTTGAGTGACAAGGAAATGCTGAGGAAAAAAAGCAAAAAATTAAAGGGTACTGCTGGCGTTTAGTATTGATATTATATTTCTGGTGCAAGATGTTAATGCTACCTTTGTCTTCATGTATCTAATCTGTTCGTGATACTAGTTTGAAGATTTGTTATCTTTTCAGACTTGTTAAACAGCTTGTGATAAACCTAGAATACTATTTACAACAAGTTTAATCTGTTTCTTTTCAAGGTAAAACAAATGTTTTGACAAAAGACGACTGGTGGCAGCTTGTTCTGAAGTCTATCTATACTCTTTGTGAATTGAAACGATTCAAGGAGGCAGAGCTTTTAGTTGATTCATCACTTGAATACTATTCTTTCTACGATGATCGTATAAAGAGGAAAGAACTTGAATACTTTGGTTTGTCAGCTGCAATACTGGACAAAAATTTCCGCAAAGCATACAACTACATACGGTATGAGAGTGATGAGGGGTTATAGATGTTTTGTATCTTGGACACCCATAAAAAGTATGTTGCTAGTCACTTAAAAACCTGAACAACCTCTGCTTTTGTAATATATATTTAAATTACTTTAATTTGGTGGTAATGCGTCATTTGACTAGCCAGATTTTTTGTCCATGAATGTGGGCAAGCTATTTCTAAAAGTGACTAAAATTTGTGCTTTAGCAGCTACTTTACCACATGTGACCTGTGTTTAGAAGAAGTTCACCATCTCTCTTAGGCATCATAATAGATGACTGAAGGTGTTTAGCATCAGGAAGAGATCCAGCCTTAAAATGTTGTTTTGTAATACCCCTTTGATTGTGAGATACAATTTCTAGAGTTAACAAAGCATGTGCAGGATGCAGTCTATAGTGTCCTGTGAGCACTCCTTGGTAGCAATAGTGAATGAATCACTAAATATGAATGGTATGTGGTAAGCAATTAAGAATGTCTGGTTAAAAACAACAAAAGAAGTCTGCAGTTGAACAAAGGGAATTTTGGGATAGAATGAAATATAAATATGGTGGTGGAACACTGAGGTGGAGATAGCAAAGAAAATTGGAAAAGAACAAGCCAAGACTGGATTTTGCAAGTAGTTGGCAAAAAAGATGGGATGTAATAGGTATACATTTTCAAAAAATGTTGAAGTAAACATTAAGATTGATAGTAGCTAGACTTGCAATACCTGGAAGAAGTAGTATGTGGATACATTTCTGAATGAAGAGAATGAATGTGATAAAGATGTTTGTTATGAGATAATAAAAGGGCCCAGTTTTTTTTGTTTGATTGTGTATGAATTTGTTACTGTCTGCACCTGTGATGATGTCAATTTATCAGGAAGCATGATTGATGATCAGGATAGTAGATGGGGAAAGCAAAAGTTTTCACTAGGGATCCCTTCTGGCCTTTTGCTTTTCGTGATCGTGAAGAATGTGGTGGCCAGAAAATTACATGAAGGATTGCCGTGGAAGCACATGTACATCAATCTAATTGGAAAACAGTGAAGCAGAATTGAAATAGAAAGCTAGTTTGTAAGTGAAAGAGCTCAGGGTAAATGTAGGAAGGGACAAAGTGATTTTTGCATGTGATGGGGTAGAAGGATTGGAAGAGGGTTTGGGGTGTTGGGAGAAACTTATTAAAGATGTAATGGTGTAAGAGTATTTACATGTGGCAAGTTTGACTGCAGAATGTGATTTAGCAAGTGTAAATTTAGATATCTGCAATGGGGTGGTTGTGCAGAAAGTAGGCGCTGCTACCTGATAACATGTTGATTGAAGAAGGAGGTTGTGAGCACAGCTGTGATAAAGAGGGTGAGAAGTATGTGTAAGAAATTTCTGGAGTTGTCACTTATTCTGACTTGTAAAGGAAAATTCTTCGCATTGATTTGAAAGCTTATTAATAAGGCTGTGTGATAAGGAGTTTGCTCTCTAAGAGTGAATTGAGGCTAATGAAGGCACTCAATGAAGAAGTGGGAAAGAACAGTGATATTGATGAAGAGGAAGTGTGACGTGTTATGGAGTAAGTGGAAGAGGAATGCTGAGTTAAGAGGAAAAGTTGGTGTGCATGATGATATGTATTTTGAGGATAACCTGAGTAATGTAGTTTGGGAAAGTTTAGTGAAAACAGAGAATAATGGAGTGAAGATGGAGGTGGAAGAGACGATACGTGATTTTCTCAGAGACACTTTAACGTTACATGAGACGAGGCAGTGAGACAAAAGGACAGCTGCTGTACAGACTTTGAAATGATCGACATGCAGCATGACAAGCATAGCGTGCGTTCAGCCCCACCCTTTACAACGCGAGCGGCAGAGATGTGAAATTGCTGGCGCGTAGCACGCCCCAGTCTTCTTAGCGAAGTGAGAAGGGGGCAAAGCCCCCTAGTTTACCAATGAAAAAGGAATGGCTTCATTCCATGCAGGCACAAACTGTGTATCTTCTATGTACAGTTATCCATGACAAGGTGATTGAATAATTATACATAGTTACAAAATTATAAATAAACCAGGGAGGAATAAATAAAACATATTTATTAACTAATTTCCATTGCTTTCCCATTGCCTCTGCCAAACTACGCCACTCAACACAGAAAATAAATACTTCTTGTAATCTGATTTTATAGAACAAGGTATGTTGGTGAATTCAGAAAAGGGAAAATTATGACTTTGTTTCTGTAAAAGAAGTTCAGAAAGTGAATGTTGGCGTTTTTCACCAAACACTGAGAAATGAGAATTGTGTCTCACCGCAACTTGACATACAGTTAAGTGTTTAAGAAAAAGCTAATTTCTGTTTACAGTTGAATTTTTATTGACATTTTTAAAGCTCTCAAACTGTTTTAATCTTTGCTTAAAATTGATAATTAAGTCACTTTCTTTATTTGAATCAAAAGCTGTTTACTAGTTAGTGGGGAGTAACTGCCTCAAGTGGAGGAGTGCAAATACTTCTTGATGTTATTTGTAAGCATGGTCAGGGTTGATAATGAGATTGACCAATGAATAGGTATAGCTGTGGTAGTTTTGTGAAAATGTATAGGACTGGGGTGGTAAAGCAGTTTCAGCTGTGGGATGTACTAAAGAATATCCCTTAAGAAATTAAAATATTCCTAATTTTTTTTACATCTGAAATCACAATGTATGCAATATCTTCTCATTTTTTTTTGTTTTTCATATTGTTTGACTAACACAACTACGCATTGTGAAATTTTGTTTTTTGCTTGCATGGTTGTTGTGATTTTGATTCTTGAAATTCATTTTCAATTACTGAATATTTTTCTTTTTTGTGAAAATCTTAGGTTGATGCTGATGGATAATGTAGACAGTCCACAGCTATGGAATATATTCAACCAGATCACCATGCACTCACAGGATGTAAGACATCATCGTTTCTGCTTACGTCTTATGCTCAAGTATCCTGAGAATCATGCTCTCTGCCTCCTTAATGGCCACAATGCTTTTGTATCTGGTAGTTTCAAACATGCTCTAGGTGAGACATATATTTTGCTGAAGTAAGCTAACTTTATTTACACTGTTAGTTTTATGTCTGAATTTATGGAACGTTGTCATTTTTTTATATTTAATAATGTGTTCCTTTGTAAGTATCTACATACTGTATTTTAGTATGTATAGTTTACCAGTATACCTATAGTAAAGTTTTTAATTCAACTATAATTGTATTTTTTTTCAAATTAGATTTGTTTTTAATATTGTACTGTACAATGCAAAAGGATTTGCTTATTTTGTAAGTATTTCAAATTTTGCTGGAGTTCTGTTTTAGTTTTTTTATTTATCAAAGGTATGTACAAAACAGACCATTATACATATGGTTTAAGTAGTTAGACTTTGCAAGGTTAGCAATCAATAGAGAAGGAAAAATTTGCCTTTAGAATTTTGACACTAGATATCTTAAAATCAAAAACTGCAATGTCTTATTTGCATATATTACTTGCATAAGAGACACTTTTTTGTTCTGCTCATATGTAAAAGAAGTAAACATATAATTGCCTTACTATTGCGCCATTCAAGTTGCTGTCAAATGCTGTATTAAAACTCCAGTATAATGTGAAATCATCTGATACACAATGAATTTTTTTTTTAATAAACGGGGACATTCAATGGAAACACAGATGAGCCCCTTTTCATGCTGTTAATAATAAGTAATTTGGGGGCATATATTTTTTTCAGTGCAGAGGCACCTGCACATAATACAATTGTGGGTACATAACTGCAAGTATTGTGTGTTTCAGTGCTGGTATCAGTGTTTTTTTCCATGTTTCAAATATCGTTAGTCACTAACAATCAATCAGTTCTAAAAATATTAGTCTATTTAATGTTTTCATCAGTCATCTAATTCATTTTATTGTCTAAACGTCCTTTCAGAATGAGCAGATCTTTACAAATTAAACTGTAATTAACAGATATAGGTGAGGAGTGCTAAATAACAGTGTAATTTACATATTTAAAATACCTTCTTTAAAAACATCTCAATATTAATTTGTTAAATAGTGATAAATAAAAAGCTGGACCAGGGCTCAGAGTGATATGACATAGGAGTTGAGACAAGAGCAGTTTTTGAGGAGTTATTTACTTAATCAGCACTTGTCTTTAGGGGTGAAAGTGACAATAGGATTACTACTTCATTAAAGTCTTCACTAATATAAAGTCTTGCAGCTCCAAATGTATAAGAGATATGTCATTTATTCAATCCACATTTACCACTGTAGGGTAATAGTGAGTCAATTTGCACCTATAATCTATGCTCACATACATTTGATGGCTTATAAGGAAAAAACAAAACAAAACAAGTACTGCGCATGGATTTATCCACCATACTGATTACTTAGGATGAATCACTGGATTTAAAACTTACGAATATATGTTTGTGATAAAAGAAATGTTTAATTTTCCACCATAAATCACATATTGTCTGCATCAAGCTGAAAAACAAAAATCTAGAGTTTAATATTTTATGAAGCTCTTTAACAAATCATGATAAAAGAAATAAAGACATGTACACCACATAGACCTGGTGTATTAATGCTATATAAAAGCTTAGGAAAAGTAATAAAACATGCTTTGAGAAATAGTACCTGAAATTTGAAATCTGCTTCAATTGTCCATCTATCCATCCATCTTCCTTTCTTGCACACATAAGAGTATACAATAGTGCTATTTCTTAATTGAGACCTCAAACTGTCCTGAAAGTACATTTCTTTACATTTTCATTGCATCAGAATAATGTTCTTCCCTGTGTTTTACAAATTAATATTTTTGCCATGAAAGGTCAGAACCTGGAAAACATTTGCATTTTAATTGATTTAGCAGATCATTGTTTAACTGAAGTGGAGGAGTCTTATGGTTTTCTACTTTTAAAAAGTCTGCCTAAAACGTATCTGACATTGAACCTGGTACAATTTATGCTTCACCTACTTTGGAGATTCCAGTTACAAAAAAGTTCAATGGCTGCTACTAATTTTGAATGTAAATACTTACATATGGGATAACAGTGTACAGTATTAAGATTAATTTAGCCCATTTCAATTCTGTGTATTCTTACTAGGCATTCTTCAACTTATGGGCCCAGTGCTCTGTAAAGTAATTTAAAATATTATATAATAATATCAAAAAAGGAAGTGCAACTTAAACTGAGTCCACAATTTTGAAATAAACAGAGAGACAAGCAATACATATAGACACGCAGTCTCTTACTAAAGTAGTGATCAAAATAGTTTTGAACTTGGGCCTGAATGGGGGTGTGTTTTAAGGTATTGATTTTGCAAGTAGCCAAAGATTTGTACATGTGTACTGAAATATATGAAAAAGTTTTCAAACACTTGAGTTTTTTGTGTAAGTTTTGTTTCATTACCAAGTAATTGCTAATAATAGTGAGTATAATGATGTCAATCATTTCACATTTCATATTAACCAAGATAGTGGTTGTTCTGGATAAAACTTGTGGGTTATTATTTAGAGGCCAGACATGAATTTTTGGTTGGATCTTTTCACTCACACACACACCCACACACGCACGCACGCACGCACGCACACACAGAGGTTAAAAGGCAATTACCTAGGCTATTGAATGCTACTTGGTTTCGGAGGACTTAGACATCCACCCACACCAATACATGACTATGCCTCTGTTAATCATACATTTACTTGTTAATCTGGAAATGTAATCAGATTATGAGTTGTTGATAAATTTCACATCAACTTTTTTGATTACCATTTATCTATTAATTTAAGACCATATGAATTCTCATTAAACAAAAGTGTTTTTTTTAAATATTAGGATAACCTTTGTTTTGAGAGGAGCAACTTTATCTATTGAGTCTTTTAAATACGATTAGTATATTAATTGTGAAGCTTAGGTTTAATGTTTCTGCATTGTCAATATGTCTTAAAACATTATTAGTTTTTTTGTTTCCAAATTGAGCATTTATAAGTAATGAAGCAATAAAGTTAATCTAATAATGAGGTGAAATGTTTTCATTAACAGGAGTGACAATTACATTCTGAGTAAAATAATATTTATGATGCTTAAATCTTAAGTATGATTAAGAGAGTGTGTAGGGACTTTCACAGTTTGGAGAAAACCCACAGAATTAATGAGGCAGAAAAAAACTTTTACAAAGCAGGCCAATTTACCATGTGTTTTTTGAAATTATTAGCTTATTTAGATATAAGGTTGCTGATAAAAAGTAGCATTAGGACTATAAATGCCTTACTATTAAGTATCTTTATTGACACACAAAGTATGTAATTAAAATCAATCCAAGTCCTTCTACTTGGTGTCTAATATGTGATTTTTGGAAAAAAACCCACCTGAAGAAACCATATTTAAATAAGTGGTATTTGCATGTACAGTGTAATCCTAATTTCATTATAAACCCATATATTACAATAAGTGGTTAAAAATGTAATGGAGTAGATATATAGGCAGTGATTTAATTGGTAACTGTGAGTACTTACTTTATGTGAAGCATGTTTGTGCAATACTTTTTTTTTTTTGCATTTTAAGTACAATGGCAAAGCAATTAAATAAGACGAAGCTAAGACATGCGTAGATGTTATCAGCATCTCCGATATTTGCATAGCTGAATTATTGATATACATGCTAAATAAGCAGACATGGTATATTAATGCTTAATAGATATAAACATTTTTATATTTTCAGCTTTAAAAGTTGAAGGTTCTCTTTTAGACATTTTCTTTTGCAGATTATTTTCATGGCAGGTGTTTAACTGTCATTCAATTTAAAGGGAATGCAATCAGCTTTAGAAAGCAAAGGCTGCCATTTAGTTTTATGTCTTCAGGATCAGTCAATCTCGCCTCTCAATTGTACATCAGAAGTATTTAATCAGTCCCTAAAGACTTCTAGAATGCAGTATAGATTGTGGTTTAGAGCCAGTAGAATCAGTGTCCAGTTCAAGCATATTATTCTTTTTAAGCTTTTGACTGAGCATTTTGACTAATATGAGTCAGCATCAGTAATTAATAAATGCCATTAAACAAAGTTTTAAAAGAAAGTCAAGATCCTCACTGTTTGAGTTCAAAATGATATGCGTGATAACAATTTTATGTTGAATTAGGCCATATTTCACTGATATCAAAAATGTACCTGAGACAAGACCCTAATTATGAACAATCATATCAGGCTCCTTATTCACTGTCTCGCGTGTTTTGGGAATGTCCCTACCCAAACTTTGTTGGAGTAACATCTTCACTTAATTATGTGACTTGTTGTACAAGGTTAGTGTGCATTCTTTTTTTGCTCAGTTGAAATAAATGTAACCTACCAAACAATCAAATGGGAGAAGAATGCCATCTTCTACCTAAATGCCATCTTCTACCTAAAATTAGAAAGAAAAAATCTAATTAATTTGATGAGGAACAGAACAAATGTTCTTTGGACTTGCATACATCTGGATCATTTGGACTTGGGATAAATCTGTGCATGTTATTTAATTTTCAGCACCTATAATCTTGCATGAAACAACCATTTTATCCCTTTGCTTTCTCAAGAGTGCTGGTTTTCTGTCTGCTTTAGAATCTATTATTTATCTGCAAAACTAAAAACCCATAACCTAGAGCATCCTACTTTTGATATTCACCTGAGAGCATCCAGAAATTTTAATTAATAGCAAATTTTGAATGATGAGTAATGTCTTGCATTGGGTCAGATACTATACATATTACAAGTGTTAGATTCATGGAAGTTTGAAAGTCTCCTCAGTTTCGATCTTAATACAGATTTGTGGATTTCAGTGAGGTTGTGGTTCATAAATCACCATATATTGTAGGTTTATGTGGTAGAATTAATCAGTAATTTGTGAGTCATGGTTTGGATGCAGGAGTCTTTAATTGAGCTATTTAATTAAATGTCTTTTACAGTAACATGCCATTCATCCCTAACCCTCATCCGGCAACTAACCCCCTCAAACACAACAGACTCACCTGTTGTGGTCTCTGACCAGGGTTTTAATTTCGTCGATGAGAGTATTTTCTTTGTCTATGGACATTTTTAACATATTTTTTAAAATGGGATTTATTGAATATGTATGTAATAGAGTAAAATTTAGAAAAAGGCAGTATAGTCATGCACCAATAAATTAATGACTGGTTTTACTTTTGATGTATTGAACTTTGCGAAGCACCAGCACGTGAAAGACTGATCGGCGTGAAGCACTGACATATGAATGCCAAACTTTTTGGGGTATTTGTGTTGGGGTGGGTAGGTTGTCCCCTATGTAGTTTCAGGGACATAGTTGCACGGCACTTCAATACTGCTCTGCAAGAATGGGGGTGATCGGTATAATAACATCTAAGTGGCAATACAAAAGTGTTGTAGGGCACCCTGAAGGAGGCTGCCAAGACTCAAATATCAATTTATTCTACTCCATTATGGCAGTTAAAGTATATATACTGATGGCACACACCTGACTCACAGAACATCAGTTCTGTGATGATGACCTGTACACTTTGTGACTGACATAAAAGCCAATTTGACTTTCAGTCAAATAGGCTGTCCCAAATGGAGCCATGCATCAATGCCTGATTATATTCTCATGTAAGCAATAAACATATGAGTATAAAAGTCATGAAATATATAAATATATACAATAGACTGCAATATCTATCTATCTATCTATCTATCTATCTATCTATCTATCTATCTATCTATCTATCTAAATGTATTATTTTAAAATGAAAAACTAAAATTTTATTAATCCATAGAATATCAAGCATATAATATTTCTATTCATAGAAACATATTTCTGTTATAATGCTGTTCCTCAATGAATACTGTTTAGAATACTTAATCGTCCTGTGTATCATGTATTATTCTTTTGAGTGTGTGTAAATCAGTTTCCCCTTTCTGCAGAACATAAATAAATTTACCCTACTACAGACCCAAGTTTATTTATCAGCACCCAGAATTTCAGATCTGCTCTTAGGTTGCCTTGTTAAAAACTGTAAAGATCAAAGTTTTAGATTTATATTATTGAGTAAATATATTTTACTGATACTGTATTTCACTTTTGTTGCGCTCACTTTTGTGTTTCATTTTTTTTTTTATTTCTTTTTTCTGTAATGCTTAGAATGAAGTAGTTTTCAAAGTTGTTCCTAATATAATTTTTGTATTTGTTTGTATTTGTTGATTCAATTGTTATAATTCTTTCTCATTTGTGTTAAAGTTTTGTATTGTATATGTTAGTTTATAGCCTCAAAATGATTACATCTTTTTTTTTTCTATTAAATACAGTGGTGACAAATCTGCATTACAAATTGATCTTTCCCGCCATTCTAATTACAGGGCAGTATGTTCAAGCTTTCCGAGCTAACCACACAGATCCACTTCCAAACCTTTGTGTTGGCCTTACCTTTATGCACATGGCATCTCAGAAGTTTGTTTTAAAGCGTCACCCACTGCTTTTGCAGGTGAGTCTAAGCTCTTATTGCTATGAAACTTAAAAGAGGTAGCATGTACATTGTATTCTTTGCAAAGGTACACAGTCGTTATTTATTAAGAATTGGAGTGAAAGAGTATGATGCCCAATACCAGTGGTTCTTAAATGTTTTTCTCTGTACCCAATTTTGCCCTTTTCATGTGTTTGAGACCCAGAATCACCAACAGTCATCATTTTGTTGGGTGAGTGGGTAGGCCCCCCTAGGAGAATTGCCACCAACTGTTGTTCCATGGCTTTGGAGAATCACCACCTACAATCAACCCTGAGGTGGTTTGGCATTTGTATTAACTACCAGAGGCAACCAATCCTACCAGATTAACATTTGTATTAACTACCAGAGACGCAAGTACCTCCGGGAAGCAGCAAGGAGGAAGAGTCGCTCTCTATGTCAATACAAGGTGGTGCAACTCTGGACATGTTAACATTAAAATCTCCACTTGCTGTAGGGACATCGAACTGTTGGCTGTAGGTTTGCATCCCTATTACTTGCCTAGAGAGTTTGGACACGTCATTGTTGTTATTTTGTATATCCTTCCTTGGGCGGACGTGGAGATAGCGGCAACATCATCCATTCCACTGTTGCTAAAGTACAAACACAGCACCCCGAGGTGCTTGTGCTAATCGCTGGAGACTTTAACCATGTAATGTTGGACAAAACATTACCTACCTTCTCCCAGTATGTGGATTTTAACAATTGGGGAAATAGGACTATTGACCTAGTGTATGCAAATGTTAAAGACGCTTACAGCGCCACCACGCTGCCTGCGCTTGGGAAATCAGATCATAACCTGGTTCTGCTTCAGCCTTACTACAAACCAAGAGTGAGGGAGCTACCTACAACCACACATTCATTCAGGAAGTGGTCCCCTGAGGCAGAGCAGGCTTTGAGAGACTGCTTTGAAACTATGGACTGGGATATCCTGTAGGGTTCATATAGTGAGAACATTGAGGAGGTTGTTGACTGCACTCCTGACTACATCAACTTCTGTATGGACATTGTAGTTCCAGTAAGAACAGTACACTGTTATGCTAACAACAAGCCATGGATTACAAGTGACATCAAGGGCCTTTTGAACCAGAAGAAAAGGTCCTTTAAAGGCGGTGATCAGCATGAGTCCAGCTCAGGGCAGCGAAGGAGCAGTTCAAGAGAAAGCTGGAGCAGAAGTTGCAGAATAACAGCATGAAGAAAGTGTGGGATGGGATAAAGATCATCACTGGCTGCAGCTTGAAGCGGGGTGCCACCATCGAGAGAGATGTGGAGAAAGCAAACCAGATGAACAACTTCTTCAACAGGTTTGACCACCCTAACCCACTCTCACCCCGGAGTACTGCACCCTCCACCCATCCTTCTGCTGATACCAGCATAGGAGAGAGTTTCCCCCAACACACAATTACAGTAGCCCAGGTAAACAGAGAGCTGAGGAGACTTTGTGCCAGCAAAGCAGCGGGTCCAGATGGAGTACCGCCACAACTGCTGAAGGCCTGTGCATTGGAGCTGGGGAGTCCTCTACAGTGCATCTTCAACCTGAGCCTGGAACAGGGAAGAGTCCTGAGGCTTTGGAAAAAATTTTGTATCACCCTAGGCCTAAAGATATCACGTCCTAGTGAGCTGAATGACTTCTGGCCTGGACTTCTGACGTCACATGTGATGAAGACCATGGAGCGGCTGCTGCTTCACCACCTGAGGCCACAGGTCTGCCACGCCCTCGACCCTCTGCAGTTCGCATACCAGGAGAAGGTGGGAGCGGAGGATGCCGTCATCTATATGCTACACCAATCTCTCTCCCACTTGGACAGAGGCAGTGGTGCTGTAAGAATTATGTTTCTGGACTTCTCTAGTGCCTTCAACACCATCTAACCTCTGCTCCTTGGAGAAAAGCTGACAGAGATGGGAGTAGATTCATACCTGGTTGCATGGATCGTGGACTATCTTAAAGACAGACCTCAGTATGTATATCTCGGGAACTGCAGGTCTGACATTATGGTCAGCAACACAGGAGCGCCGCAGGGGACTGTACTTTCTCCGGTCCTGTTCAGCCTATATACATCGGACTTCCAATACAACTTGGAGTCCTGCCATGTGCAAAAGTTTGCTGACGACACTGCTATCGTGGGCTGCATCAGGAGTGGGCAGGAGGAGGAGTACAGGAAGCTAATCAAGGACTTTGTTAAACGGTGCGACTCAAACCACTTACAACTGACCACCAGCAAAGCAAGGAGCTGGTGGTGGATTTTAGGAGGCCTAGGCCCCTCATGGACCCCGTGATCATCAGATGTGACTGTGTACAGAGGGTGCAGACCTATAAATACCTGGGAGTGCAGCTGGATGATAAATTGGACTGGACTGCCAATACTGATGCTCTGTGTAAGAAAGGACAGAGCCAACTATACTTCCTTAGAAGCCTGGCGTCCTTCAACATCTGCAATAAGATGCTGCAGATGTTCTATCAGATGGTTGTGGCGAGCACCATCTTCTACGTGGTGGTGTGCTGGGGAGGCAGCATAAAGAAGAGGGATGCTTCATGTCTGGACAAACTGGTGAGGAAGGCAGACTCTATTGTAGGCACAGAGCTGGACAGTTTTACATCCGTGGCAGAGCGATGGGCACTGAGCAGGCTCCTGTCAATCATGGAGAATCCACTGCATCCACTGAACGGTATCATCTCCAGACAGAGGAGCAGCCTCAGCGACAGACTGCTTATTACTGTCCTGCTCCACTGACAGACTGAGGAGATCGTTCCTCCCCCACACTATGCGACTGTTCAATTCCACCTGGGGGTGGGGGGGTAAACGTTAACATTGTATAAAGTTATTGTTTGTCTGTTATACCTTCATTGTTATCACTGTTTAATTTAATATTGTTCTTTATCAGTATGCTGCTGCTGGAGTATGTGAATTTCCCCTTGGGATTAATAATGTATGTATGTGTGTGTGTGTGTGTGTGTCTGTCTAAGACACTTAGCAAAACAGACACAACCCTTTTCTGTTAGTTCTATCATGAATCTGAGTGGCCCAAATTCAGACAACATGTGACCCATAGTTTATGAACCTTTGCCCAAGATCCTTAAAGAATAACACCTCAATATCAACTTTCTACGAAACACAGCACAATACAAAAACACATTGTTTATTAGTTGCAAATTAGAGACTTTATACATTGTGGTATGTTTAATTTTTCCATAATTATCCCTTTACCAATTGCATGCATACTTCTAAAAAACAACCCTACAAATAAAGGAGTAATTATAACAAACCTTATGACACAGCTTACTGTTAGGTTACGTAGAACATTTGCAGAAGATAAGAGGAAAGCTAATAGATAAATTATAAACTCTGTCATTAAGCAATATCAGTCAAGGGAAACTGGAGATCAACGCAAGATCTTTAATACCAAGAAAACTGACAGCTAGAACCACATGCTTACAGTGCAGGAAGGCATAGCAATGGCTGGCTTGCACCTGCTGGCAAGTTTAGTTGAGGAAGGAGTGGGGGGTGTACAGCTGAACTATGCAGCATTTCTTAAATGAGCATGGTCATCGTGGAAAACAATCAAAACACATTGAAATCTACTATGAAGTACCACCAGGTGAAAGTCTTTAAATGACCCTTCTAGTCTCTAAACTAGAGCATCATAGACAGTATAGGGTTAGATATTAAACTAGCTGTCCACTCAAGATGATGGCCTGGTGTGATGAGTCTCGATTTCTGCTGCAACACTGTTCACCTGCCTGTGCTTTAATTGGAAATCCAAAAGAACTGAAACCAATTGTATCATAAATGTTCTATGTCGCCTTAGATAAAAGTGTCAGGCAAATATGTAAATGTAAAGAAAAATCTTGATACAGTATATATTAAAAAAAGATATTTTATGTAGTATACTTATTTTTTCACATGACTGTTGAAGAAGAATGAATAAAGGCCAATATGTTTAAATTATATGCTAACTACAAAGAAATATAGGCTTTAATAAAACAACAAATATATAATTCTTCTAAATATTCCTGCTATAAAAGAGTGAAATAGTTTAACATGAGCTATGGATACAAAACACTGCTTTAATCAATGAAAACTTTAGCAAATAGCAGTTAAATTCTTGAACCTGTAGTTCTGAAGTTATTTTTTTGTAAATGTTATTTGTAACACTGACCAGAAACCTTGTCTTGCAATTACATAAACTACGAAACAAATATTAGTTTGTAAGCAGTGATAATTTATTCATAATTCTACAGTGCATTAGCCCTTTGTTAAAATGCTCATGGTGTCCTAGTTTTCCTTGTCTCAGTTTTACTTTTGAATTAGTACACTTTGCTTCTCACTCCCAAATGATTTCTTTATTATGTTGTTACCAACTCACTGTTCATTCTGTCTCCAACAACATTTTAATTTTGCTGCTCTGCTGTGTTCAATATGTTGTTCATTATTTATTGTAATGCCGTTCTTTTTTTCCCAGAATGCTTAATTTTCAAATCCTTTTGTGTGAGATGCTTACATCCTGAGGTGACTTACAATGTTTTTGTTAGTATTCCTTTTGAATTCTTCTGTTTTGTGTCCTTCAGATTTATTCTTTATTTTCCTTCTAATGTTTATTAAGATGCAGCCGTGCTTTCATTATTATTGTTATAATTTAGAATAATTCAAAATGAATGCAAGGGTTGTGCAGTGTCAGTTTTCCAAGGTCATTTTAAAAGTATCCTCCTGTCACAATCATTGTAACTTTTTTTATTTAATCTTCCTGTAATTTTCAGCTATACAAAGCAATACTCACGGAACATATTTATTAACTTGTAGTTTAATATGGTATATATTCATGGCATGCTATTTTAAAAACTGTTTTAAAGTTAATATGTTTTAAGTAGAGAGTGATTTGATAGAGTGTCTTTATATATTATATTTATAATGTTTGTGAGTGACAATGGATGTGTCTATTTTATTCATTGCATTTGATATGACTTTATGGACATTGTACCACATATCCCAGTGTTGTCTAAAATTAACTAAGGAAAATGTAATATGAATTTATTGCATATTAAAAATTTTAAGCTATTGATATAATTTGTACTCTATGACGATGAAGTGGGTACTTTAGAAATGCACTTTTAGTAGGATACTTACAAAAAAAAATAAACTTGGTTTGCTGTGTTAGAATGCCCCTGATTAATACTAAAGCAGTTGTAACTACTGTAAAGAAAATGCTACAAAGATCATCTTTCCTCAAAGACATTTTTTTGTGATTATTTTTTACACTTTTGATATATCCATCTTTAAGACTGATCTTTGTGAGTTTTTACTTTCTCAGCCCAAAGCTGTGCCTTTTAGTTAATTGGTGATACTTAATTGGCCTGACATGAATGAGTCTGAGTGTACCAATTGAAACAAGTGGGTCAGAAAATACATGGAAGGATAATAAGGATTAATGTTGTATCTAATGAAAGCTTTACTATGCTTCCTCGTTAATTAACTGCAGGTTATAGTGTCTCTTCTGGAATCAGTAAAGGAAATCTTTGTTGCACACTTTAAAAATAAATGTTTTATGATTTACAAGTTTGATATAAAGAAAACTGAATATTTTTATGGTAAAGGTTACACTTGTAATATTGGTAAGGTTTACACTTGTAATATTGGCAAACCTGACAGTCTAATTTTGAGAAGAATAACTGGAATTAGGTGTAAATGTTTCTCAATATTAATTTTCTTTGTATTACTATAAAGTTTCTAATATTGTTTTGGTAGGGATTTGCCTTTCTAAACCGTTACTTGGAGATAAGGGGGCCATGCCAGGAGAGCTTCTACAACATAGGAAGGGCTCTTCATCAACTAGGTCTGATTCACTTTGCTATCCACTACTATCAGAAGGCTTTGTCCTGTCCACCAACACAACTAGAGGTAGGAAATGCGTAATGATTTTCTGCATAGTTCTTTATATGAATATGTACAGTGGTGTGAAAAACTATTTGGCCCCTTCCTGATTTCTTATTCTTTTGCATGTTTGTCACACAAAATGTTTCTGATCATCAAACACATTTAACCATTAGTCAAATATAACACAAGTAAACACAAAATGCAGTTTTTAAATGATGGTTTTATTATTTAGGGAGAAAAAAAATCCAAACCTACATGGCCCTGTGTGAAAAAGTAATTGCCCCCTTGTTAAAAAATAACCTAACTGGTGTATCACACCTGAGTTCAATTTCCATAGCCACCCCCAGGCCTGATTAATGCCACACCTGTTTCAATCAAGAAATCACTTAAATAGGAGCTGCCTGACACAGAAAAGTAGACCAAAAGCACCTCAAAAGCTAGACATCATGCCAAGATCCAAAGAAATTCAGGAACAAATGAGAACAGAAGTAATTGAGATCTATCAGTCTGGTAAAGGTTATAAAGCCATTTCTAAAGCTTTGGGACTCCAGCGAACCACAGTGAGAGCCATTATCCACAAATGGCAAAAACATGGAACAGTGGTGAACCTTTCCAGGAGTGGCCGGCCGACCAAAATTACCCCAAGAGCGCAAAGACGACTCATCCGAGAGGTCACAAAAGACCCCAACGTCTAAAGAACTGCAGGCCTCACTTGCCTCAATTAAGGTCAGTGTTCACGACTCCACCATAAGAAAGAGACTGGGCAAAAACGGCCTGCATGGCAGATTTCCAAGACGCAAACCACTGTTAAGCAAAAAGAACATTAGGGCTCGTCTCAATTTTACTAAGAAACATCTCAATGATTACCAAGACTTTTGGGAAAATACCTTGTGGACTGATGAGACAAAAGTTGAACTTTTTGGAAGGCAAATGTCCCGTTACATCTGGCGTAAAAGGAACACAGCATTTCAGAAAAAGAACATCATACCAACAGTAAAATATGGTGGTGGTAGTGTGATGGTCTGGGGTTGTTTTGCTGCTTCAGGACCTGGAAGGCTTGCTGTGATAGATGGAACCATGAATTCTACTGTCTACCAAAAATCCTGAAGGAGAATGTCCGGCCATCTGTTCGTCAACTCAAGCTGAAGCGATCTTGGGTGCTGCAACAGGACAATGACCCAAAACACACCAGCAAATCCACCTCTGAATGGCTGAAGAAAAACAAAATGAAGACTTTGGAGTGGCCTAGTCAAAGTCCTGACCTGAATCCAATTGAGATGCTATGGCATGACCTTAAAAAGGCGGTTCATGCTAGAAAACCCTCAATTACAATTCTGCAAAGATGAGTGGGCCAAAATTCCTCCAGAGCTGTAAAAGACTAATTGCAAGTTATCGCATAACGCTTGATTGCAGTTATTACTGCTAAGGGTGGCCCAACCAGTTATTAGACTCAGGGGGCAATTACTTTTTCACACAGGGCCATGTAGGTTTGGATTTTTTTCTCCCTAAATAATAAAACCATCATTTAAAAACTGCATTTTGTGTTTACTTGTGTTATATTTGACTAATGGTTAAATGTGTTTGATTATCAGAAACATTTTGTGTGACAAACATGCAAAAGAATAAGAAATCAGGAAGGGGGCAAATAGTTTTTCACACCACTGTATACTACCAAAAATGTATAGTAGTAAAAATGTAATAGTAGTAAGACAGAAGCACACCTAATCAGAATTCCCTATTCTTAGCTTCAGTGTCCTGCTCCTTCACTTATCTTTCATTATTAAGAAACAATTAAAGTACACCATAAAATGTTCTCCTTAACTTTGTAGCAGTGCTGCCTTTTAAATGTGAACTGAGCAGAATTTCCACTGTTAACATTTAAATAGGTTCTGTATCTGGGACTCTGAGTTAATAATGTAACAAGTGTTGAGAAATAGTTCAGTAGTCAGTAGATTCAAAACAAAAACAGGCATAAGCAGTCTCAACAGATGTCACATGCTAGAAACAATTACAGTTTTTTTTTTACTGGTGTGCATATTCATTATTGGTACAAAGAATGTCCATAATATGAAGTACCACAATAGCACATGTACTAGGAATTACATTTTAGAAGAGGTAAAAGTACAGGTTGTAAATTTTAATTCACTATTAATTATTTAGTTTCCTTCAATTGAATTCTTCTAGCAGCTTTTCTCATGCCTACTACATGGAAAATAACACAATTAATAGCTAAGCAAATCACTGTTTTGTTTATTGTCTGCTTTAAGTATATTTTTATATATTGATATATTTTGCATTTTATATATACAAATAACATTTTTTTATAAAATTATGCATGGTTTTCCAGCTTGACAAAGGAGACTTTCAGTTGTTTTTATTTTCGGGAAAATCAGAATTACTTTCTTTACTTTCCTTTTACATGTTTCCTTGGTTAACTGTATAATGTACTATTTGTGGTTGAAGATACTTAACTGGCAAAAGTATTATTATGAAGGTATAATTTTGTTTTAATGCAATGTTTATTATTTTTTAACAAACCTTTGGCTAAAGAACTTGCTTTAATATCTAGTGTATGTTGTGAATCACAAATGGCCTTCTCAAAAATCAATGTTAACCATCAGATAGCATTTTAAATTGTTACTTTGTGATGCTGTGTAAAAAAACATTTAACAATATTTTTATAACACAATTCAGTGAAATGTAGTACCATTTACTTTTTGTGTAAAATATAGAACAGCACTTGGAAATGAAGACAAAAACTTTAAAATATATAATATAAAATGCAGCTAACTTGATGGCAGTAAGTATTCAGAAATCACAGTGGGTCTATTTACTCTTTAAACTGTGCAGCCAATGAAAAAAATCAGTCCACCACTGTGTCCACATGGCAGTATTGCATCTCCTCCATAGCTGCACATATTCTATTATTTGTCTTTTTGGTAGTATGTAGATTAAATGTGTTTATTTCCACACAATCAAGCAATTTGAAGTAATTTCCGAACAAGATATTGAAGAGCACTTAGTTTCACTTTCAAATAATACATTTTTATATATGTATTTAATAAAACAATTGTCAAATGTAAGACTTCACAGCTTGTAAACAGAACCTGCTCTTACCACCTCTACCTTAACAAGCTGTCTATGGATCCACATCGACATTAAATGCCAGAAAATAATGATCATCTCTTTATGAAAGCTGCGCAAGTGGATACAAAAATATTTCTTTAAATTCTTTTAGAGGTAAATCCCTCTGGTTGAAATATGTTGTGATATATTAGTTGAAATGAAAACGAGAAGTCAGCTACTCCCATGGACAAGATGGCAAACTATTTATCTAAAACATGTTAATTTGATCATTTTTTTCATTAAATTGCAGTTTATAACTTCAGATGTTAATAACAATTGGTTATAAACTAACTTCCAGAATTACTTTACACATTAAATGCAATTCTTAAAGAGTTTACACAGAGTATTACACATTTTTGCTTTTTGTGCCCAAGAGGCCCAATGGAGTTACAGAGCTTGTCAGTCTTATTATTTCATAACCTATTAGATATATAAAATGAACAGAAGCAACAAGGACACAATTGTTTGAAAATAAATACTGCAACATTAGCTCATCTTTCTTTCTTGATCATTTTAAGGGTATCGAACTGGACCAGGTTGACCTGTGCAGAGAAATTGGCTTCAATCTGAGTCTTATCTACCAGAATTCTGGAAATATTGACATGGCCAGACATATCATCACAAAGTATTGTATTATTTGAGCTGAGGTCTGCATTCTTGCCAGAGAGCTTTGGATACCTAATTTTGCTCCATATAAAGAAGATTTACCATACCAGTCTGAAAAGACATGTAAAGGGAAACATTATAAACTGTGGCAACTTGAAAATTATGAAAAGTGACTACAGTTAAAACAGTGGAACGGACTTAGCCACATTGCACAACTTGTTAAAAAAAATCAAGGAAATATGCTGCTTGAAAGAATTGGAGTTATAAAGGCTGGACATTTAAAGGGTGGTGGTATGTATGCTTTAGGCAATTAAAATCAGTTCACAAGTCCATTGTGTGATTTGCATAAGTCAATTCAGTGATTGTGGAAAGTAGGGGCCTATCCTATCAGTATTGCATACAGAATTTTTTTGCACATAGTACATATTGAAAAATTGCCTTCTGAACAGAAAAAACGTTTCTTTATTAATGAAATCACTTAATAACTACCATTTTAATATCAACAGATTACCAACGTTTATACTGTTGCTTCATTTATAAAGTGTGCTCTGAGTATTTTATTTACTTTGAGGCCAATCTCTACCTTCTTCTCTTTTTTAGAAGAAAAATTAATTAACTGTACATAGTGTTATATTGTAGAATGTTTAACATTCATTATTGAATATTGAAGTATGTAAATAATTTCTTTATTCATATATATACATTTTTTTATTTGGAATTGGGAATACAAATGTGTACTACATAGAAGGTTCTCAATCCATGTGATCTGTGTCCAAATATTGTTGCCTGTTTAATTTAATTAGTTATAATCATGCAAACATAAACAAGTTTTAAAGAGGTAATGTACAAAAACTAGTTTGCACTAGTGGGGCTGAGCCCTAGCTGTGTCCTTATTGTAAGATAATAATAAAAGTAATTTTATATGTGATCAGTTATTTTGAACAGCAGGCTTTTGGGTGTCACACAAGAGAATCAATTGTTTCTTATCTGTTTGTGATGAATCTTGTTTGACATGTTGCACTTCCACCTGTCTGATGTGGCCATCTTGAGACAGAAAATTGCTAACTTCTGCCAGTTTTATGTTCTATCTCTTGTCACTTTCTCCTTTTTTTTAAGAAAATTGAGAAAGTTTGAGGTATGATAGGTGAGGACAAGATGTTATCTTTACATGTGTTATCAGCAAATTGCTTTGACTAATGAATGCACATGGTCTTATTTCATTATTCTCTGATATATGATCTGACTTTTAACAAGCCCTGACTTCAGCAAAGAAAACTACTTCTTGAATGATCAGCACAAGCAGTAACCAAGTGGTGTTATTGATTTTGGTTATTGAAATAGATTTTATTTATTTAAAATGTTAAGATTCAAAAAATGTCTGCTGCCTGCTGCATTTATGGTAAAGCCTCTGAAGATAGCTGAAGTAAGTATTACCTTTTGATTTTTTTTTTTTTTTTTAACTCCTGGAAATCCTGGAGGTTAGTTATTGATAAGAATATCTTCCAAAGTCTCCATTGCTTCCTGGCAGTTACATTCTGTTAGTTACCAACCTTCATTTTAGTTTAAAACTTCTACTGTGCTTTAGCACTTCTGAAGATTCTAAAAACCACCCCGTGTAAACAAGTCTGCAGTCTTCTGACACAGTATATGCACTATAGAGAATACCTGTAAACAAAAATTCCTCAGGCGACAGGTAAACTTTATTAAGGTATTTCTAAAAAAAAAAATAGCAGTAAACAATATCTTCCAGCAGAGGACAGCAGTAACCTTTTCCTGCTAAAAAGATACCATGGCTGAATATGTGATGTAATTGCTGTTTTGACATTTCACTGTTTTTTTTAAACATTGGGTTTAAATGTTTGGATGAGAAGTGATAAGCATAATCTTTACAAAATTCTGATACATTTGGAAAGAAACAATCTGAAATATCAGTTTCTATATTTGCTAAATCAGATGGTATAAAATACTGGCATAATAAAGCAAATGCTGTTTAGTGTGTTTGTGACTATAACATATATGTAAACAGTGAGCTCACCTAATACAGTAAATAGTTCTGATAGTTTAATAGTTCTGATATGAGACATACTGCTGCCTTTGTGATCATCTATATACTGTGTGTGTGTGTGTATAAATGTAAATATATATGTGTGTATATATATGTATATATATAATATATGTATATATGTATCTATACTAATAAAAGGCAAAGCCCTCACTGACTGACTCACTCACTCATCACTAATTCTCCAACTTCCCGTGTAGGTAGAAGGCTGAAATTTGGTGGGCTCCTTCCTTACAGCTTACTTACAAAAGTCAAACAGGTTTCATTTCGAAATTCTATGCGTAATGGTCATAACTGAATCCTACTTACGTACATACAGTATATACGGCCATAGCCTGCAGCATCCCCCATACCCACGCTTCACACGTAGTTGGCTGCCTGCCTATATTGCTTTCCCCCATACCCACACCTCCCACGTAATTAAGTGCCTGCCCATATAAGGCCGTCCATCAGCAGCAATCCAGAGAATTGACTGGGAGAATGGAAAAAGTTCCGACAGCACATGGAGCTGATGTTTTCTGGCCCGCTAAAAGGCAAAGAGGAGAGTGAGTAATGCAGCTACCTGCTCCTGTGGACTGGGGAAAAAGGAAGAGACATTTTTAACACATGAACTCTCACCCAGGAGGAAGCCAAGGTACTGAAAACTTATTATGACCGTTTTGAGGCATTTGTCATGCCTAAGGGTATAAACAAGACTTTTGATCACTTTGTAACGGAGTTAAAATTGCTGGTGAAGGACTGTGCTTATGCAAGCGAAGATGAGATGGTCAGGAATAGAATAGTGTTTGGCACAAACTTTTAAGTGCCTGGTCGGAGCTAACATTAAATAAAGCTGTGGACATCACAAGATCGCACGAGATAGCACAAGCACAGCTGAGAACCTTCGATGCATGTTCTCCGAGCGGCTCATGTGAACTGACTGTGAACGCAGTACGCAGACAACAAGCAAGAGCTCCAAAGAGCGCTGAACAAAAAACGCATTACACAATTGAGAAGGCAGCAAAAGAACATAAAGCGAGTGACACATACAAGCATATTCATAAGTACAGCTACTGCGGAAATAAAGCACACGGTGGAAAAACTCAAATGTCCAGCTAAAGGAAGACCGTGTAAAAAATGTGGTAAATTGAACCACTTTGCTAAAGTTTGCAGGACTGGGAAAGGTAAACCCATTCATGCAGTGTGTGATGTCTCAGATAAAGAGGAAGACAAGCTGTTTATTGATGCAGTAAGAAAGGAACAACCCTCTGAAGCTGAACAAGCCTTTGTAGACATATCAATAGGAAAGCAAGGTGTAAAGCTTAAGTTTAAATTAAGTTTATAGACACGCTGCGGCTAAATATTCGCAGGCAAATCCACAACTTAATACCGGGAATGCCTGTTAAACATCTTAGATTCACGAGTACCGATTTGGGTAGTGAATACTTCGATGAATGAAACCTGTTATCTTTACAACGGTTGACAAACACGGAATGTAACTTGAACACAACACATCCTCCGAATACGAACCTGATTGAAAGAAATAATGATAATCACATCCTTGATAACAGCAACACTCATAACAGTCACAAAACAATTACCATTGACAGTCATGTTACGTTATTTTTAAAATGTTTTCTTTTTCATAACTTCTTTAACACACTACTTCTCTGCTGCAAAGCCGGGTATTTTGCTAGTGTATATATATATATATATATATATATATATATATACACATATATATATACACATATATATATATATATATATATATATATATATATATATATATATATATATATATATATATATATATATATACACACACACACATACAGTGGGTACGGAAAGTATTCAGACCCCCTTCAATTTTTCATTCTTTGTTATATTGCAGCCATTTGCTAAAATCATTTAAATTAATTTTTTCCCTCATTAATGTACACACAGCACCCCATATTGACAGACAAAAAAAGAATTTTTTAAATTGTTGCAGATTTATTTAAAAAGAAAAACTGAAATATCACATGGTCCTAAGTATTCAGACCCTTTGCTCAGTATTTAGTAGAAGCACCCTTTTGAGCTAATACAGCCATGAGTCTTCTTGGGAAAGATGCAACAAGTTTTTCAAACCTGGATTTGGGGATCGTCTGCCATTCCTCCTTGCAGACTCTCTCCAGTTCTGTCAGGTTGCATGGTAAACGTTGGTGGACAGCCATTTTTAGGTCTCTCCAGAGATGCTCAATTGGGTTTAAGTCAGGGCTCTGGCTGAGCCATTCAAGAACAGTCACAGAGTTGTTGTGAAGACACTCCTTCGTTATTTTAGCTGTGTGCTTAGGGTCATTGTCTTGTTGGAAGTTAAACCTTCGGCCCAGTTTGAGGTCCTTAGCACTCTGGAGACGTTTTTTGTCCAGGAT